>NC_059183.1:1254801-1339801 GCF_020631705.1 Daphnia magna
TTCGGTATAATGTGAAGGACATTTCCAGTGATGGTGATATTAGGCTACATTAATTTTTCTTTTCTTTTTCTAAAGTCTAAATTTAGCAAACTATGCATGATCTCGATTCGCAATTTGACGAGGATCACAATAATCGATGCCTTTTTAACGTGCAACTTATAGCTTTTGCGTTATTTATATTCAAAGTCATTTCGCCAACAAATCGACACATAATTAACGCCAAAACGCAATAAGAGAACAGACGATTGTTTATAAATAACTAGATCAAATGAGATTCCCATATAATTTAAGACAAAATATCGATAAACTAGATCCTGAATCGCCTTCTATTCTCAAGTCTTCCGCTTTCAAAAATGATTTTCCATCTAGGCCTATAGTCTATAGGAAATGCGGAGAGAATGAACCGAAGAAAAATAAAAGGGAAACGTGAATGCCATCTGGTGGGATCTCATTTTCTTTCCATATGGAGATCGGTATGCGGTGGAAGGAGGTCAACTAGAATCGAGCATTAATGATAACGTATTATCATAAAACACAAAAGAAGGTTACCTGTCTAATCAGCAATTTACTCGCAACATGCATTATAGCGCTGCCAGCCATGATTGTCATCGTTGCCAAGCGTGAAAGAGCACCCCAAAAAAAAGAGACTCCCACGTCTATAATGTTGGATGTACGCATTAAAATGCTATCTAGGAACAAAAAAAAAAGGGCATTGTGTCCCGAACGTACGTTTATGTTGTGTATACGCAGTTGATGACGTTTAGCAGCGGCGTTCTAACGCGATGCGCGGGAGACACATTCGTCTCAATTATTCACTGATCGCTGCGGCCGTCCCGCTCCGTTCTTGCATCATCATCTCCATCGTGATTACGAGCCCACGATAATAAGCGAATTAGAGCTATATAGAAAGTCAGCACGTTCAATTATACGAGGCCACCGGGTTAAATGCTCTTTCAAAAATATAAGTTTTTGCTGCTTAACTGGCAGAATTTGACATTCAGGTTCACTTGCTGTGCTCGAACAATAATGATGCGTTCCTCCGTATATGGCGATGTGACGCTCTGATCAAACACAATTCAATCGTCAACGTTCTATCAATTTAGAACTCGACATTTAGTGAATTCAAAAGTATTCGAATCGCCTCAGAAATTATAAATGAAAATGCCATACTCTCATCGACAATTCTCAGAGTTGCAACAACAGCACAAAGAAAGAGAGAGACCCTGTTTTTCTATTTCCTTTCGTTCACAATGCGTTGCGCTAGGCCTAGTTTGTATAATCGAAAACGGGAAACGAGCGCAGAAGCTGAAAAGCCCTCGTTTTCTATGCTGCTCGTAGTTGTTCCTCACCATTTGCCAGCGAGAATCCAACACCTTTACAACAGAATGCCGCATCACATATAGAACTCGCTGGTTTTATTTCTGGGGGCTCAATGAACGTATATAATATACACAGCCCCGCGTTGAAAAATCAAATGCCCTCAGTCAACACAACGTCTTGCAGACGACAAATCGATACCAACTGCGAAAAACACGCAAGTATGTATTACTAAACGCGATTTATGTTGTCTTGAACAAAAGAGGCTTTTGTTGATATCCGCGCTTCAAAGGTTTGACGACGACTTCCAGGTGTGGTCCCTAAACGCCTTCATGTTGGCTTTTATTTTCTTCTTCTTCTTCTTCTCTGCCTCTTTTTTTTTCAGGGAAAACTGATGTCGTCCGTTGCTGGAAAGAGAGAAAGAAAAAGAAAAGGCATTCTATTCGCTCAGCTCGTTGTCGTCAGTGACGATGGCGGCTTGGAGCAGCTCATATAGAAGAGAGAACACACGGAGTTTTTCGAAAAGAAAGAAATAAGAGAGAAGATGTACACACAGACAGGATAGTTTGCTGGTTAGGTCCATCATCGTCCATGTTGGCGACACAGCAGGAAGCCCGAATTTTTTTTTTCTCTATATCTCTTCGTTTTCCGTGTGTGTTAAGAGTTTTTTTTTTCTAGTGAGGGGGGAAGAACGAATAAAAGTTCAATATATTGGGGTGCCTCTCTTTCTTTTTTCGGAACCCCCCTCTTCTCTTCGGAACCCACTGGAGAGTGCCTCCTGGCGAGTGATTTATAACCGGCGGAGGTACGTAGGGGAACTGTGATGTCCCTTTTTTTTTTTTTTTTTATTCTTAAACCTCCCCTCTCCGCGGCCGCCAAAGTTATGTTAACCAATCAGGTAACAAACCGCCCTAATCTTTTGTGCCCCGTCTGCATGGCCTGTGAATTGTATGCGTGTGCGTACATAGGGAAAGGAAGGCCTAACAATGAAGCAGCTTTCCTCCGGCCTATATACAGGGTTCTTGTTTAGCCTATCGGCCATAGAAAAAAGAAGAACGCCCAATCAGCACTGAGCAGAACTAATAGTATACTCGGGTCAATATGAACCAGCCCGCGAAATCTTTGGTTTTTTTTTTTGTTTTAAGGCAATCCGAATTGTCTTTAAAACAATTGAAATATACACAACGCCCTCTCTCATCGAATTTGAGCATTTTCATTTGAATCCATTTGATCGAGTAAACACGGGCTGTTTGAATATACAGGCCGATAACAAATGCACCTTTCCAATGGATTTTTCAAGCAATTCGATCGTCCATTCGACAGTGTCACTAGACGTTTCCGATGTTGAAACGAATTGCCATCGATTTCATCACGTATTTCTTTAGAATGTACGTTTCAAGGGCTATATTCGAATGAAACAAATAAGATACTATATTATACTATATAGTATAGCCAATACACTTTGACCTGGTTGCAGCTGCTGCTACGAAATCGAACCGCTCAATGATTTACAATTGTAACGCAAGTATTTCTCTGATTCGATGTGTGTAACGCCGAGCGCTGGATGGTCCGTTTGATATAACCGCAAGCTTCGAACCCCAACAACTATATTTCAATAATAAATGACTTTATTGAATTCGAAAAGTCTGATGCCTATAGCCGTCGTTGTTGTGTATGAAACTGTAAAATCGCCGTGAAGGAAAAAAACAAAACGCGGTCGGCAAGCCCGTGCGTGAAACTAAATATCCCGACGAAAATGTTTACATCGACATATAGCGACAAGAGTGACTATGTAAACAGCTATATATATATATATAATATGCATATACATCTCAAATGGAATTTTGAGTTGCACGAGAGTGAGGTTTCATCGAAGTTGATTGATTACTTATTCGTGATGCTGTTGTCTATTTGAACGACAGAGAAAGGTTGTTTGTGAAAAAACGCATAAATAATTCAGATGCTAGCCATTCTGAAATGGGAAGAGACCAGTCAAATATAAGGGAAAAGAAGAAACAGACAGACTTTCAAAAGAAAAAAGGAAAAAAAGAAATAACAGAATTGATAGAATCGTGATGCCCTTTATAAAGTCATGCAACAGCGTTGATTGGATGCAGAGAGGAGGAGAGACAGAGGGAGGTAGGAAAAAAAGAAAGAGAGATAAAAAGAAAAAGAGAGAGAACCAAGTCGGGTTATGAATACCTGATGACTGGATAGCTTTACCATCGTACCAGCAAACACAACAGCGGCAGTCAGACATCAGAATTTTAAAAAAGAAGAAGGAGAAGAAGAAGAAAAAAAAAGAATTAAAGCGCCGGGATTCCGTGCATGAGATAATTTATACAGTCAAGGAAAACTATAAGGAGAGAAAAGAGAGACCACCCAAGTTGAGGGCCCAGCTGAGTGAAATGCGTTATTCACAACCGCATGAACTTCTTCTATTTCTTTTCTTTTTAAACATATTTTTATACATTTTTATTTTATTTTTATTTTTAGAGGGAGTTTCAAGAAGAAGAAGAAGCATGAAGAAGAGAAAAGCGCCCAAGCACCTACGGCTCTATCTTTTTTTTTTTTTCTTCAACGTCTCCCTTCACCTTTCCCCTCTTATCCTTCTTCGCCTTCTTATATTCTCAGCCACTCCTATTATTTTTTATTTAGTTTTTTTTTCTTCTTCTTCTTCTTTGGGCCGACAGCACCCAGAGCTCTTTTAATGGCACAACATTCAAAGATGCGGAGAGAACCCAAAATGAAAAAAACAAAACAAAAAGAAAACAGAAAAACAGAAAAAATAAAATCATAAAAAATAAAGAAAAGTATGTATAGATATACACACAAGGATAGGTACTACTATGTATCCACTTTTGTTATTTTACATCGCTGAAAATTCCAAACTACAAGTCAATTAGTCTCTCTCTCCGAAGTGAACGAAACTTTCATCTATGGAAATGTTGCTGTCTTTATTTCTTCTCCCCCCCCCCTCAAAAAAAAGCTTCTAGTGATGCAAATTTTGTTTCAACTGCTTTCTCTCGCGGCCATGGAAAATCAAGTCATACGGAATTGAATCTAACGCTGCCAGCCAACGATTTTTATGATGGCATCATGGGTGGTCCCTAACGAGTTATTCCGTGACTCGCTCTGAACTGTCTGTTGTTTTTGTGCGTGTGTGTGTGAAGAGAACAGAGAACTTTAACAATCACAATTGTGAAACAAAACGCCCATGGCAAGAGATCAACGAGAGTCAATTAGTTAACACGTCAAACAATTGTACATCAGACAAATGGCCAAGAACAAACGCCACCCAGAAAACTTTGATTTCGCATTTTAACCAATGGCAATTCATGTTTTTCGAAAGAATGTTTTGAATGCCTCTATAGACGGAAGTTGTGTGCCTTTTTGCTGATGCGTTACTTGTGTATATGTGTAGACCTATATAGATAGACAAGCCAAAAGTCAAAGGATACCGACGGGTCACGGCTGTACACGTCAGTGATATATCGCACAGATTCTTCTTCTTTCTTTATAGTAACGATGTAAATATTACTACTTGCCTTTTAAGGCATCTATTCATATAGAAATGCTATAGGAAACTGACTTTTTTTTTTTCTATTTTCTATTTTATTTCTCTTCTTCTTTTGATTTCAGGTGGGGGAGGTATTACCGGTTTATAACAACAGCATCGGAACATGTTTGTGTGGTCAGTCGGTAGATGCGCTGACGGGCCCCGGGTATATACTATATAGATCCCCCAAAGCCGAGTTATGTATAGCCGGTGCAAAGTCCGTATCAATAGAGATCTATATAGCCCTATCATACGAATCTATCCTATACAGAGGCCCTGAAAATACAAAAATAAAAAAGGTGTTCAAGTGAAAAGAAAAAAGGGAAGCGGCGGTAGCGGTTCAAAAACAGCTGAATCGACACAGGGCCGCGTGTATATGTGTCACTATTGTCACTCTAGTTTGTTTGGGGCGTACACACAACAAAAACAGACTTTTTCAATACAACAAATGATCATAATACTTCGGCACCGTCTTTTTCTCGCTTTCTTTTATACGATTTCGGACCTCCGTCTGACTGTCACCAACAGCAGCAAATGCTCTGCTATTGAGGGTATTTTCATTTTCAACAACAACAGCAGCAGCAGCAGCTTTTACAAGAAAAAGGACTTCCTCTTTTCTCTCTATATATTTTATCTGTTTCTACCTTTTCCCACTGACTTGTTCGTATATTCGTTTTGTGCGTTGGTCTTTTTCGGGATGGTACCGCGCACCACCATCATCATAAATCCATCCAGTAGGGCCACCACAAGAGCCACTAAACTTGAAGAAAATTCAAAGAAAACAACAAATTAAAGGGCCCATATTCCTAGGGCCAATCTGTGTATAGGAAAATGACACAACATGCCGCCCCGCGCTCACATGTTGAAAAGTCTTTGACTGCGGGGTGGACCCCATCACATTATACAGCCTATATGGTTGCACCAGTTATACTTGTACAATGGCCCACCCAAACAGTTCGGAAAAAAAATAAATAAACCACACTGGGAAAACTGTCTTCAGGTCGCTGCTGCTGCCTGACCGCCGCATGTCTATAGACCAAATCCTATTTAACTGTGAAAGAAATGCCAATATAGCCTATACATGTTTTGAGTTTTCTTCGTAAAGCATGTCACTGTGACACTGTCTATATGTGTACAAAATACCCGTCACATTCAACAGCGTGTCGTATCGGTGTTGCTGGCCATTTTCCAGGGATCCACCTGGTAGATATAGGTAAAGGGCCAACTTAAAATGTACACCAATATCGACTACATAGGGGCAGAACTCCGCCCACACAAACCCACACCGTGTCTTATCGGGTCTTGCTCTTTCTTTCTATATCCGACAAATAGATGTATGAGACTGGCAGTGAACCGAAAAACCTGAACTAATTATTGTTTTTATAAATGTGTGTACGGAATGCATATAGGCTTATACATAAACAGTGTATATAGGGTCTATATAGGCCTACAGGATTTTGAAGAGAAAAAGGACCCAAAACATCAGGTCACAAAGAAGATGATGGAAAAGGGGGAAAAGAGAAACCATCAACATTTTGACTGGCGGCCACTGCTGAGCCTTTTGATACTAATTATAATCCCTCTGCGCGCTTCGTGGCTATTTGCAGTTGGATGTGTATAGGACCTCGAAGAAAAAAAGAAAGGTGAAACTATATACAGGGCTCATGGGTGTTTGACCGTAGATAGCCATACAAGGTATATAAATGCCTATAGTTTGTATGCGCATACCTTTGAAAGGATGACACACAGCGGTGATGAATATAAACGAACCGACGAGTGCTATCCAATTGATGATGACCTTTTGACATGTCAAGACCCCGATTTGCCTTTCCGTGCATGCGGTTGTCGTTAATGGGCCCTTTCGAATCATTCCGCTGATCGATAGTTGACGACTCCACCTCAATCTTTTCCCTTGCTCATATTTGTAATGACTTTGGCCAGTTATGCTCGTTTTCATTACAAAAGTTGGGTTGTAAAACAGTTGTGCTTTGAATTTTATGGCGCCTTTTAAAATCTATGCTTCACAATTTTAACCAACTGATGTCGTTTTCCTTGAAACTTTTATCCTATAGGCCTGGTATAAACTTCTATAGTTTAGAAACATTTCCATTGAATTCAATAGGTTGTATATACTTGCCGTATTTATCAAATAAAAACGTTTCAATCTATTTAGATGAATATTCTATGATACTATCATCGAAAATAAGAAAATGTTCCTTTTCTCACATTATTTGTTTGTATTAAACCACCAACGATTGGGGTGTAGAGAGTCTCAGACACGGGGACGACATTATTCGACGGTAAATTTATAGGTGTATAGCAGAACGACATTGACCGTCGCGCAACTGTTTGACCAAGTGACATTTTTAAAGAAGAAATAAACAGAGCCTTTTGTTATCACCTGTCCTATAGTTCCCCCCACTGTAAAAACAGGCCATTATCACATGGTTGTTTTATCGAAACACCATCAGTGGACCGCCCAGTTGCCTTTTCTATATACACACAAAGCGAGCTCTTGTAGTTGCTGTTGACAAACGGCAATTGTTTCACATGATACAGCTCATCTACGTCGACTAGAACGATGAAAGGAAGAAGAGAAACCAGCCATTTCAATCCATTTAAAGTCACCTCTCTTGCACCACCAGCACCATCACGTCTATAACTTTCTTTTCATTTATTCTCTTCGATGTTTCTATAATACACGGCGCATTCTTCTGTGAAAACTATGCATCAATCGATGGAAAATACATGCTGAGAACGATAGCCCTGGACGATACCATTTTCTCATTGGGGCCTGTACATATGCAACTATATAGGAACCCCCCACATTGACGGCAGAATGCCTTGAGGGAAGAGCGCCCAGGAGAAGTAAAAAAGGGCCTTGTTAAATTGTTCATGAAGTTCCAACGCCAGGTCTCTCTTCGTATCCTCGTTTCAATCCCCTTCCTTTATTCTCTTCCTTCAGGTTGGGGTGCTCGTGAATCGCCACCAGGTGAGTTGCTATCGCCCATGTGTCGCTGGCCCTTTGGTCGATGTCTCGATGAAGTGCCTGCCCGTTGCGTGCATGCACGTCGTTGAACGGAACAGTTGTACGTATATATAGCTTGATATATACGGCACTGTATCTTCCTTAGCCATTCGTTTCTTTAACCACCATTCCACGCTGTTGTTAGGCACCCCCCTCAGTGTGTCCTACCTATATTACAGCCTTTGCATGTTGTTAGAATTGAGGGGGAAAAAAAAACCCGAGTCGTTTGAAAGTCTAGTTTATGGAGGAAAAAGAAAAAGGATGGCGTATTGACAACTGTACGTATATTACGTAATTGGGCTTACTCAGACCACTGGGAAGCGGCCCAGTCTCGTTATTTTTCACTATAGGCCGTTGCCAGCTAATTGGTTGCTGCAGGCCTAAAAAGAAATATATTACATATGAAAATGTGTTCACTTTAACGAGTTTAAAGAAGAATTGAAACTTGTTTTTGTGAACGAGTTTATATACACGACAATGGTTGAAATCCAACGGACACACGCTGCTTTTTATACGCACCAACATTCAATCGTTGATTGGCTAATAACTTCTCCAGTTCTATCATGATATTCATCTGAATGTGGAGAAAGAGCGACTCGTGCCCGTAAAAGTACTCGGCATATATTACGTCCGCGTATATATATGTGTAAACGTTGGATTGGTTGATGTTACATCAACCGAATGAATATAGAAAAGAACGAATGAGTATATTTACTGCAATTTTTCCAAAAGGAATGTAATAGTTCGTTATCTTTATAAGCACATTGGAAACGAGTCTGAAGAGAAAAGGCAACAGCGTGTAGCCAACGTTAACATTTTCGGAACCCCCCCTGCTCGTCTCGCCCTTACCGGTTGGCATATTATCTATTCTGGGTTTTAGACTCCTCCTTTGCCTTTCGACTCTTGCCATCTCGAAACTTCAGCCAGCAGACGAACCAATCCATCTATAGTGTGTGTAATGATCACGTCAGAACATCACGACTCGGCTCTATCATCCGAGGGGATCCTTTTTGTCTTCTTATCTATTCATGTTTCATGTTTTTAGAAAAAAAAACAGAGAATAGAAAGAGAGAGCCAAAAAGAACTTTTGAAGAAGAAGATGGGGCCGGGAAATATCTTCTTCGAATATCGCTGACGGTTGTGTTGTATGTTAATGAGCTCTCGACTCGAGGAACTCATCATCATCCACAACAAGCGCGCCGCACTCCCCACCGATGCCTTTTTATGGGTGCAGCTGTGCCTCTTTCTTTCTTTTTTATTATTTTTCTTGTGTTTTTTAATGGTTTCTTCAGGTGAAATGAATACGAGATGGACTTCTCCAACCTCAATTCTCCACTGAATAAATACTTTTTAACATATTTGCCGAACAGTGGGCGGTTTCCTTCGTATTTATGAATCAATTTTATCACAAAATATTTGATAGGCAAATGCTTGCATACATTATATCGGACAACGTGCATGCTGGCTGTCAGCGTCTTTTGGCTTTCACCCTACCGGTGAATAAAACATTCAACAATTCCAACCCAAAGCTGTTACGTGTGCGTCTTCTTATTTCGCCTGGAACTATAGACATAGTCGCCATGACGTTCCATCATCAACAATTGGCGGACATTTTACTTTTCCCTTTTGAAACCAGAAATTCATTCATTGTCTGCCATTGTTTTTCACCATATGCTTTGCTGCGAAAGCAATTACCCAGCAAAACAATTGAGTTAACGAAAAACAAACAAACTGAAGAAGAAAGCAGATGACGTTTTTATAGAACTAGATTATACTCGGGAAGAATATGGGATTCTCTACATATAGAAAACTCTGTTGTTGTTTAAGTTTCAGTTACAATGTATTCATTTGTCCAGCTCGTGTGCTGATTTCTTATCGTTTCTGCATCGATGCTTAAAAGCCAAGTTGAAGTCTATAATTCATGTCCTGTTTGCAATTTCGAAAACTCGATTGCACGTTGCGCAATGTTACATTAAGCTTGAGTTCTTAGGCAATTGTGTTGCGTTATATAGAAAGAACAGTGCTGGAAAATCAAGTAAAAGGTAAAACGAGAAGGACATGATGACCAGCCAATTTGCAATTCTCTTATATATAGTGATGCCTTGGAGGAGCGAACGCAATGCGTTGGAGGCAGTGTATTTACTTTAATTACTGCATTTTTGTATTTATTTTTTTTTTTCGAAATGAAACGATAGTTGTTATAACAAGTGAAACGGTTGGAACAAATTTTTCTTTCTCCCTCTTTGTCTGGGAAATGTATAAAAACAGGAAAAGTCAGGACTTTCTTTATGGAAAGACGTTTTGTTTGGTAAATTACGCCCTTGTGGTTTGAATCGGCCCATCCAAAAGTTTTTATTGCAGACACACTGTCTAAGTGTTTCGAAACTATGCGACTATATAATCGTAGAACCCTGTGAATATAAACTTGATTAATAGAAATGATTATTTTTTTTTTTGTCTGAACAAGATAGCAAGAATAAATGACCGTGCAGCGCAATAGCTTTTGTTCGTTTCTTATATACAGTACATTACTTGGAACTACAGTATATATAATATACGTAAAAGAAATAAATTTCAATGCCCGAACTATGCGCTAATGTAAACGTTAGATTATTTTCCATTTGCGTATTGAGACAGAAATAAAAAGAAAGAAAGAAAACGAAGAAAATTTTTTGTTTTGTCTCGTTTATACATCAGTGTAGCGCTCGACAAGAAAAGGCAAAGACTCTTTTCCCTAGGCTTTTTTGAATCTATTCTTCTTGTTATTTTCTTGTTGCTGCCACTGATGATGATAACACGGCCGCGGCAGCCGGCATCGAGAGAACAACAGTCCTCTCTATTCGTTCAGATCATTAGATAGATGGCGGACAACAGCACTCGAAAAAGGAAAGGTAAAAACAAAACAAAACAAAAAAACAGAGATATAAATAGTAATGTCAGAATGAAAAAACATAAGACCGACTGTTCGTTTCGTTTTATTCTCGAAAAAGAAAAAGATTAAAATAAACGAGCCAGTTATTTTAGAATCCTATATAGATGATTGCGTTGCTGGCAAGACTAAAACTATATACAGACGAAAAGAGATAAGTGGCTCTCATTTTCTCTGTCTATGTTTTCAGGACAGCAACGGCAGCTCTTCCATGATTGGTTTATGAACTCTACTTTATTATTCCGTCCACGTTTTTTTTTTTCAGCTCGGCCTTTTAGGTCTCGTGTTTTTATTTATTTATTTATTCTGTATATTACGGGATTTTTTTTTTTTTTTTACCTTTCATGCCCCTATTTTGTTGTTTTCGCTTCTCCCTCCACCCTCCGTGCTGCGATGTGTACCTTCCACGTATTTATTTTTTTCGTAGCAAACAACCGACCCACCCTAATTACGTGCTGCCCCCTACAACATCATTAGGAAATGATGGTTGGGAGAGAGAAAAGAGCGCCCTGATGGCTCCCCCAACCCGTAACTAATTTATGCTACACGTAAGCCTATAGTTGCGCTCTCGACCAATCATCTAGCGCACAACGGCCATCTTTGCCTTCCCTTTCAAAATGAAAAGGAACCCCCCCATCTCCATCTCCACAAACAAAGAAAAAATGTATCATCATCATCGTTTCTAAACAATTCTTATTTTCAGTCCCAGTTAATTGAGTTGGTATACATACATGTTCGGGAGCCATGAACTTGATGAACTTTTTAATCAGCACACAGCCAAAAAAAATTCCAGGAAGCAGAACGACTGGCAAAAATGCTCACCTGTAATACTGATATCAAAAAGTCTTTAAGCTAAACCTTGATTATACAGACAAGAATCTAAATTTGTTAATATCAACTTGTTGAAAAAAAGGATTTAAGAAAAAGAAAAAAGACGGTTCGATTATATATAGACTCGTGTATATATATGTGAGGCTGATCATCTGGCAGACGTGAAAAATATAAAGGGCCGCAGGGTGTTCCGTGACTCGATATATCCGAAGAAGAAAGAGAAGGACACCATCATCATCATGGGCTACGTCGGTCCGACCAAGAATAAAATATATAGCTTCAGCGATCGTCTGGGCCCGATTGTTTCGTCGGCAGATATGTACAAGGAACACGCCTCATCATCATCCAACATCTCGGCGTTCCAGCCTTTTCCTTATATTTTTCTTCCTAAACAATAATAAGGGACCAACAATGTGGGTGGCCCATCAAGATATTCCAAACTCGGCTCACTAAAAAAAAATCTCTAAATGTATCCGTCTGTGTGCTGTGAAAGAGAGGGGGGGTTCCAGCCTTGGATGTACTGCGCATAGCAGTAGGTGGGCCCACCTCAATTTTTTTTGGTGAAAAACCGAAGGTTAAAAAAAAAGGAAGAAACAAGGCTCGCAAGATGAAGGGAGACCGCGCTCTTTTGCCCGCGTTTAGACAGCTCTAGTGCATGTAATGAATGAGGTCGCCCTTATACGAACATTTTTGTAAAGATGTTGAAACTTTTCTTCGTTTTTCTTTTCCCTCCATCTTTCTTTTTTAGATATTTCTTCCTCCTTACAACACCTTTAAGTGAATATATATAAGGAAACAAGTCTTCTTTGTGTGCTGCTCCGGCTCGTTTGAGAGTCTCGGAACCCCCCCACCACCAACTCGGAAATTTTGTTTTCCCCCTTTTTCTTCTACAGCCATTTTTCTTCGGAGAAAATTTTTTTCTCGTATACGAAACCCGACAGTTCAATCAACTTCAGCGTCTTCATATCTTGTCCGTATATATACCCCCAATGCATTGTTTTTTTAATGTGTTTTTCTTCTTCTAAAAATCGTTTCTTATACCGCGTCAAAATATGAAGAAAAAAAAAATTGATTTCCTTAATGATAAACGGAACAAGGAAATGCCGCGAGTGTTTCATGTGCGCATGTAATTACCGGGTATACAAGAAAAATCTTTTTTTTTTTTATATATAAAATGCTCGTTGGCATGTAGACGGCATTTATGCCGGCACGAGGAAAAAAAACAAGTTGAGCGAGTGACACAGAAAACATTTTCAACATTGCGGCGGCGGCGAGCGTCGGCAGGTCCGACTATCGATCAAACCGACGTGTACAAATGGGACATGTCTATGCCAACTAATGACAAACCGTATCAGAGCGACATTTTTTGTGTGTGTCCCTCCCTTCTGTCCCCATTTGTGGATGGCCATAGGAACGGGCTGATATACGCGTCAGCTCATGGATAGATTTACCAAATAATATTCTTTCATTTATTTCTATTAACCCATCCGATTGTACTTGTTTGTGCGTGTGCCGAGGACGCATTTCACCTTTTCGTTTAGAGGTAACCAAATCTGAAAATCGTTGACGGTTGTAATGTACAGCAAAACGTTTCTCTTTAAAAATGGGGAGGGTCTCATCCGTCGTCTGTCAAATGCGGACGAATAAAAAATTGAGTAGGGTTAGAATATAACTTTAGCCGGCGTATTCAAACATGCTGTATACTGTATATTATATAGAAAATTGAATAACCATCGTATATATCGTGTATATAACTAACTAATATAGCTAACTATTAAATCAACTTGATTTTTGCCTTTTGGCGATCAACTGCGTGTCAATTTCCTTCGTGAAAACAATTTGAACTGAAACACAATGATACGTTGGCGCTGTTTTTTCGTCTGTTATATCACGCCAAAAAATTCCGAAAAAAAAAAATTTGAAATCCGGCTGCCCGCAGCAGTTGGGAACACCTTGTCTGTATTGTGCAATTTGCAGCTGCACATCACGCTGCATTTTCGTATCTTTATATATTCTACATGTCTAGGTATACAGAAAGATAGCACCGAACACTATATAGCGAACGTTGTAAAACTTATGAGTTTATTATTCTTCACGACTTAATAAGCCCATCTCGTCAGCCAATCATACTCGTCTCTCCTCTTTTCCCATTTTCGTCTTGTTTTATTAATTTGTGTTCTTTCTCTTTTCCTCTTTTTTTTTTATTATTCCGTGACGCGTAAATATGTACATAGACTTGTTCTCGGTATAGGCACATACCTTACCTTGTCTGGTCGAAACCGTCCGGTGCACGTTCATCCCTTACAGTATAATATACAATTCGAAAAAGGAATGTCTGACGGCGTGCGTGATAGGAGAAAAAAAATCCCGCGGGCCAATAGCCAATCAGCTGGGGCCATCTTGGGTCATCCAATTTCATACCGATTTAGTATATGTATATCTCGTTTCTAAAAATGGGATGACGGCAAGAAAACTTGGCCGATGGGAGGGAGCCTTTACGAAGTCGATGGAAAAACGAGCTGTCAGCCCGACTCGCATGCGTTTCAATTATAATCAGCAGCTGGCAATCGAGAGAAGTGAATACAAAAATAACAAGACAAATCAAATCAAAAGAACCAAACAAAACAAACGAAACAAGAAAACAAAAACCAAGGAGGACATAAGCGCTTGTTGTCTTCTTTATGCCTTCCGAGAAAATTGGATCAACAGCCCGAAAACCACTTTGCGCGTTGGTGAAAGTGCTGCGCATTTATAGAATAGCTGGCGCGTGAGATGCGTGACAATCTAAGCCCGTATAATGGATTCCAGCGGATATATATACTGACTAAATTTGTATTGATAACATTTAGCGGGAAAATATATAGGCCGTATAATATATGGCGTCGCGACGCTCTGTAGCGAAACGAAGAGAACGCAAGCCAAGCCGATGCACACGATGGTGCGTTATATTATTACCAACAGCACCGGCGGGCACCAGGTGGGGTTATTATTCGAAATCTATTTCGAGCTAGCGGTTTGCGATTCACATGCTTTTCACTTTATTTTTGATTTACTGCTAATTGGCTGGACAAACAAATAAGGGAACTTTTCGAATTTTCACAATGCTCATACACTCGCTTTTCCTTTCCTAAATTGCTAAAAGTCTGGCTACATTATTGTAGGCGTCAGACAGCAGTTTTCATATAAATACATCAACTGTGCGCATCGTCTTTTTCTTCTTTGAGGCTCGCACAAGTGGATCATCGTTGGCTTACATTACATGGCCGATATAGTACAAAACTATTTTCTTGTCGAGTAGGGCTTTTTTATTTTTTAGTTTACTTGTTAAAATAAAGCTCTTGAAAGATTTGACGCATTATGCAGATAGCTCGGAGGTATAATACTCGTGGCAGTCAAGAGATTTAGAGACCAGGAACCAATCAGCTATGTTCACACGCCATCTATGTATTTATTTCATTTTCTCAGTGGATGCATAATGCAACAACAGGGCGCCCATGCCCTGGCCTTTGCTATATAAGTAGATGGGGAGGATATAGAAAAAGCAAAAAAAAACAAAACAAAAAAAGAGGCAGAGATGCGTGCAACGTGAGTTCGCTTGCTGCTCCTGCTGCTGCGACTCCCCTCGGTTCTCTGAAAATAATGTGAAGGGGGGCGATGATCACGCAAACGCCAGAATATGTAATCACAGCAGCCAACAATAGGCGTATCGTATATGTTAATACATTCATCTGTCTCTCCCTTGCCTCACTGCGCTGATGCGTCCATGCTGGCTTCGTTATTTTCTTGTTGTCTGTGGCCGATTCATCGCCGTGTGTGGTTTGTTGTTGTTGTTGTTGTTGCATTTATTTGACTCGATGGTGCTGCATGCAGCTGATGTTGAAACCGTGCTGTGGGCGAGGCGGGCCCCCCCGTCCATTCTTATGGCCTCATCGTGATGTCATGACGTGCATGCGCCAGTGCTCGATAGACGTATAAGGCCTACATATGCAAATGATGGATTCACGGCTATATTTCCACCGTGAGCTATTCTTGTTGGCACGGCTGTTTGTTGGCCGTTTGACTCGTTTTCTCATTGGCTCGGCGGTTTGTATCGCCTCTATATTTCGACGTGTGTAGTACCAACAAATAGATTCATCTCGCCCCAACGCCCTATCACTCGGCAGCCTATGGTCATGTGTATTTAGCTCTTGGCTTGTGTGTGTACGCTTTATTCTAGAGCCGTTACGGATACAACGTATAACATTTTGGTAGATTAAATCTATTATATAGGCCCTATACAGATGTATAGGCATTTCAATCGCTCTCATATTACCGACATCCGGTTCTTGGTTTTTGTTCTACTTTTACAAGATTATATGCAATGATGACAAGAGAATTCGGGGTGACGATGAATACTAGACGCCCGGAATAATTAGTTATTCTTGTTTGTTTATAATTTGTTTGCGACAAAGGTTATTCTTACGTTGGGTAATGATGCTAGTTATCTGTAATCCAAGTTCTAAAACATGTATAATAAGCTGTTTTTGTGAAAGAAGAACTAGCACAGGCAAAGGCGATGCAGGATGCGGGAACCACCATCTGTCCCCAAAAAATGCAAATCTGCCTCAAAAGAAGATGTTGCTGTGGCGGTGTCCAAGTGCCAGCTCGACAAGTCAATACACATTTTATTATAAACATCAACGCGGAAAATAGTACTCTAAGCCATAATGTATTGTTATGCTATTTACCAAGCGGAAGAAAATAATAATAATAAAAAAAAAACCATTTTAACGTATATATAAACTTGCCTGCGGTCCGCCACCTCTTCCAGTGACCACAATCGTTCAGTTGACTCGTAAACCGTCTTGAAACTAAATAAAGTTAAGTGTACTGACTGTCTCAACAAAAACCTTTAATTGTCATTAGAGGAAACCGATCTAAACTTACTTTAGGCCTAACAGATAAACGTTTCCGTTCAAATGTTAAACAGTTCCTCTTTTAAGCGAGAAAGAAATAATTCTCTGTACTGTATTTTTTTATTGCCCCCCCTAAAAAAAAATATATATATATAAAAATAAAAGAAGTATCATTCAACATGGTGCACTGGAAACATGTGACGTCCAATAGGGAATGACTCGAAGGAAATAAGTGTTTTTAATCTGGCGAGTGCTGCGCCGACAGGCTGGCCAGAATGGGCTCTGATCGATCGAATCTCGTTGATGATTCGGCAATGATAGTCACAAGCCACCAAAATAGAGCCCATATCGGCCGCTCTGGTCATTGGTAACACGAGCATAAAAGCCAAAGGTCAGAAATCATTGAATTTCAATTTCTCCGTCCCCTCTGATATCAACAACAACAACATCTATCTCGTCCCCTCCTCGTTCTACGGCTTACTGATTTATTGTCACGCATGCGAAAGAAGGAAAAAAAAAAAGCGGGATCTTTATCTGAATGCGCACACAAAAGCCGCTCATGAATTGATTCTCGTTTTCATACGTGCCTAAAGGTTGGAATTTTATTTTTTAAAATTATCATCCCTTTTTGTGTATGGGGGAAGTTGCCGTGGGTGATGATTGAAAACCACGGTGCAGATTTACTTTGTGCCTTGTTGTATCAATCGCTTTTATTATTGCGATAGAGGAGGAATCAAACAGAGTGAAAAGCATCACAAGCGATTTTTGTAAAAGCGTTTTGATGCTTATTCGAGGCAAAGCAGCAGATATAAAAGAACTGCTGGAAATAGATAGGCTCAGATTTGACCTTTGTGTTGGCACGACTGTCACCACGAACCAGTCAACTACAACAGATGATTACAACCGTTGGGTTTGTTCATCGGCTTGCTGCTATACGGTTGCGGTCGGCCACTTCCGAAACAAGAAGTTTCATGTACATAAACACCTTGTCGCAACAAATGTGTGGTGAGGAAACATACAAGAGAAAGAGAAAGCAAGCGAAATGTAATCAAAGAAAAAGCATGCCAACGCCGTGGCTAGCTTGTTATTTCCTCCTATAGAGGTGATGAAGTGGAAGTGGTGTAATGGGTGCGAGACAAAACAGATGGTTCTCCATTTGTTGTGAGTGGGGCGCTTCCTTCCCATTTTTTTTCCTGTTAGGCAATGACCTTTTGTAGCTTCTTTGCTGTGTCTGTTTTTGGTAGTTTCATCATTCTGATTGCCACCTACCTAGAATAGACATCCTTCTTTGTATTGCAGAGACTAATAAATACACACGCCCAAACAAGATGGGAACGATTTGTACTTGTTATTCTTAGATTACGGTGCTGACAGCCTTTTTTTCTTTTATTTTTCTACAGTTGTCCAATAAACTTTTAGGGAATTGCCTTTCTTTGAAATGAAAGAATACGACTCTGCAAGTCATTCCGCTTAACGGAAAAAAGGAAGAACTAGAATACTCAAAAGCTTTATGAGGAGAGAATTTGTGAATAAAATCTTTCGACAATGCCATCTAGCGAGAATGAGTCTAGAACCTAACGTGTAGCGGCATCTAGCTTTCCTATTAACATGTTATTTCGCATACACAATCAATTCCATTAATTTAAGTAATAATATTTCAGATAACTTACTTTAAATTGAATATGTATATTTTTCTAGAGAAAATTTCTGAATCTGTTAAACATAATTTCTTATTTGTGAAAGAATCGTAATTTGTAAAATGTTTTTGAAAAGTAATGCTGAATAATTACATCTGACACCGCTGTGCCATCTTTTCGACTGCTTCTTTTCGTGTCGACTCTCAATTCCAGACTCTTTCATTTTCGGCCAACAAGATGTCTAAGCGAGGTATGCTCTTCTGTCAATTCATCGACATTAATCTGAAACATCCGTTGATTTTATTAGTTATCGTGTATATTTTCAATGTGATCTGTTTGTTGAGAATGTGTAATTGCAATTATTCTGAATCGTTTTGACAAGGACGTGGTGGTACCGCGGGTGGAAAATTCCGCATCTCTCTCGGTCTCCCCGTGGGAGCCGTCATGAACTGCGCAGACAATACAGGTTATTATTACTCATTTCTATGTTTCTTCATTAAAGTATTCGTTGGTATACTAATTTTGTTTAATTATCAGGCGCAAAGAACCTGTACGTCATTGCAGTTTATGGTGTTAAAGGTCGTCTTAACCGCTTGCCTGCTGCTGGTGTTGGAGACATGTTTGTTGCCACAGTGAAGAAGGGTAAACCTGAGCTGAGGAAGAAAGGTAATTTACTAGAAAACTTGTTTCATTATGTTAACCCTCGTGCAGTTAAAATGGGTGGTGGTTTGTCTGCTATTCAATAACTTGAGAGGGTAGAATAAAGAATGTCTGAAACTCAGGGCTTTTTCTCATGAAGCTGCTTGACCTGTCGGCATTCACACTTCAATTTTTTGTGTAGAACATTATTGAATCAAGAGGAAATTGAACTAATTTTAGTTTCACTATCTTTCAGTAATGCAAGCAGTGGTTGTGCGGCAAAGGAAGCCTTTTAGGAGGAAGGATGGAGTGTTTATATACTTTGAAGACAATGCAGGGGTGATAGTGAACAACAAAGGCGAAATGAAAGGGTCAGCTATCACCGGACCTGTTGCAAAGGAGTGTGCTGACCTGTGGCCTAGGATTGCTTCCAACTCCAGCAGCATTGCTTGAACATTAGTATTGTGCTCTGTACTCCCTTTCAACATCTGGCTTAATGAGCAGCAATACAGTTCATCCTCAAAAAATGCTATGCTTTACTCACTTCTCAGGCACAAGCAACAACTTAGTTTAGTTCACTTGACAATGGTTAGATGTTCAGTTCCAGTGATCAAGAAGATTTGATCTGAGTTTAGAGCTCTGTAATTTTTATTATAGATATAAACTATAGATTGTCATGTGTAATGGGTGACAGGAGTGCTTTGCATCGATTTGGCGTGCTCTTTGCGAGTAAGTGCTACAGAACTTTACGACATACAGGTAAACCGGGTGAAGTTCTGGATTCATGGTTGAAAGAGGATGAAGTGTGACAGAACATTGCGTTCTTTTCTCCATGGTCCATTGGGATGTGAGAATGTTATGAAAAAAAAATTGCAGTACTAAGTAATAGAGAATTTAGGCTAAGTCCGAAATCTTCCCTTGAAAAGCTTAAGTGTCGTTTTGTAATATTTACAGTAAGTTGTCAAGAATTGGCAAGTATTTTAATGACATGAGAATTGTTGGAAATTGTAAATTATTATAGAAACTCCATCGTCAATTAAAATCTATATATTTAAATAAGCAGAAAAACGCATCGCTAAATGAAGCCATCACCGTGCTTCCTGCGTGATAAGAAAACCCCTGCGGGGGAAACGGGAAACTTCGTTTGAAACTGAGTGTACACGGGGATATAAATTGGTAGGGGCTTTTCCACCTACCAATCTAGGATGTAAAGACCCTGTAGAGCTACGAAGATAATTTGTTTTCCGGTATTGCTATAAAAACGAGCATCTTTCCACGACAATCATCCAGTTACCATTTTAGTTTTACTGAAGCAAGTCCGAAATGTGGCGACTATATTCCTTCGTAATTTTACTAATTGCTTCCTCTATCTGTATACTTCCCTTACCGTCAAGATGTAACATTATCCGTTCGAATAAAATCCATTTTCCTCATAAGACACATATGGCCACAAAGAGCAATGCAACGAAAATAGAGAGTTCAGTCGACAGGATTCGGGAACTTGGCAATGTAAGTACTTCAAACCTTACCATCCCGGCTCGTGGTTATATTTGTGCTATATATCTTGGAGCAATGTCTTTAAAAAAGTCTAACCTTTCTCTTTTTTTGCTACATTGCAGTCATTGACTGTATGTCCATTCGCTGTCAAAGAGAATAAACTGGATAACCGAATCCCATCAATGTTTTATGAACTGGAATGCCTCCACTGCAACAAATGCGGAAAACAGGGATCCAAATGCACGCAGCTCGTGACCGAAATGGAAGTGGTTTTTTGGAAGGTAGTATGAAGCCACATATACTCTGATGATGTTCAATACTAATATAACACTCACTTTTGCGCAGGAGGATGATTCTTCTTGGACTGAACCTGAAACCTTAATCGTGAAGGTGGGTTGCAGCTGTTCACCGGTTTCAAAACATACACCAGCCATGATCCGACCTTGATTGTCGTTGCAAAGTACAATGTCAAAAATGATCTAACCTATACAGATTTCACCAATCGAGATTTGCCCTCCCGTTGTTTCTCTATGCATATATATGTAATTGTAAATATTAATCTAAACAATAAAAGTCTAAATTGGCGTCACGTCGTTTCCTGAGCAATGTGTACGGTGTTATCTGTTATGCACTCTGTCCAATTTCGTGGCAAGTAACATGACTTCAGTCAAACTTGCCAAAACAATTGAAAAAAAAATTACAATTCACTCCTTTGGTCCTTTATTGTGTAATGTCACATCGTGAAGTATCTTGTCATTGGTCAGAAATCGGCCGAAGCATATGACTCAAATCTAGCTATAAAAATCATGGCCTATTTCAATTGGGGGTAGGAACAGTACATACGGGCATACGTCGTCAAAAGCAAGGCAAAATTTAAGAAAATTTTAATCGGTGGAGAGAACCCGTGGAATGTGGAATAGTTTGAAAGGTACAACGACCCTCTGGCTACGATACGTCATCGTATGAGCGGAGCGATTTCAGTTCATTTTAGGCAACGGGGAGATAGCCAGCTGATGTGCCGTGATTAAAGTAGGCCATGAAAAAAATACATGAATTAAATTCAAAATTAAACAAGAATCACAAAAAAACTAATATTGTATTCAGACCCAGCGAACGTTCAAATTTGGTTAGAATAGGTCAAGTTCCCTTGAATTCCAACTTCCAAGTCACAATTTTTAAGCCAGACAAAAATAAGCCCGATTTTTCCGTTCATTTCTCTCTTATTTTCTAAAAAACCTGTA
The DNA here is from genome assembly GCF_020631705.1 of Daphnia magna. Lineage (NCBI taxonomy): Eukaryota > Metazoa > Arthropoda > Branchiopoda > Diplostraca > Daphniidae > Daphnia > Daphnia magna. Next base: position 1,276,375 of record NC_059183.1, read on the forward strand.
AATATCTAAACATATTTACGGTTTAATAGATAGAAAATGCCCAGGATCACGAAAATCGACTTAGATTTCGTGGATCGTGGGACTTATAATTTTGAATTATTCGAATTCAAAGTCTTTATATATCAATACTACATCATTTTTTCTATTGCTGTTTTAGTGTTAGTTCAGTTAGTGCACTCCAACTGCAATCTCGTACTTAAAACAAGTGTAACCATACTAATAAGAAATTTCTATTAAAGAGGTGACCCACGAACGTGGATTTATTTACACACTAGTACGATGAAATGAATTGTATTGTCTAGGCCTCAAGGAAATCAATAAAGAAAGAATCTAACATGACAAATTCAATTCCCTAAAAACAGAATTTAAATGAAAAAAATGAGCAGACGCTTCAGTTTTTAACTTCTCGTTTCTCATCTTCGTTTACTGTCCGTGGAACGACGGGCTCGTTCTGGTCTATCTGCGCGTTCAAATGATCGATCCGAAGCTTCGCGTGAAAGAGGCGATTCCTACATACAAAGAATAAACTATACTGACATAAATACTTTTAAAACAAAAACTTGCTGTTATACCCTGTTGTGTCCTCTTCTGTCCCCGTTTCCATCCGAGGGACTTCCGTTTCCGTGTCGTGGAGATCGCACTATCAAATGACAAAGAACCATCATGAAACAGGGAATTAAATAACATGGACAATGTAAATTGAAATACCTTTTTCTCGTTCATCCTCTTTGCGACGTTTCACATCCATTAAAGCATCCTCCAGCAGTCGATCCTTACAAATTAAATAATCGTACATTTAAAAAAAAATAATAAAAAATAAACAAAACAATTATTAATAACTACACATACTCTTTTACGTTCGCCTTTTCTTTCACGACGTTCTTCTTCCGTTTCTTGAACATTACGTCGTTCCTTGCGCTCGGCCTTTTCTAGGCGGCGTTCCCGTTCAGGAGAAGAAGGTCGACTCTGCAACGACAACTAGTGGTGTTAAATCTACCAAATTGTACGCATCTTTGGGAAACAAGGGGGTTTCATGAACGGTAAAATGCATGCGAGGTGATATTCATATTCACACATTGGAGAGGAAGACATTTTTGCCTTACGCCTGATACGCCGAGAATGCACAACAAATCCGGGACACTTTCCCCTTTTCGCAGCAGCTCCATTTTCGTCTCTGTCGCTGTCCCCATCAACGATCTCCTACCAATATCATTTGGGTCGTAACTTACCCCAGCACCGAGCATGTGAGGGGATGTGCGCCACAAGAAGACACTGAGGGCATTCGACATCACAGTCCAAATATCCGTGCAGGTCGGGTGATCGGTCGACCAGTTTTTTTCATCCAAAACAAAATCATTGTTTGCTTGGCTCTGCCTTGATGGCGATGGGACGTTCTCGGTTAGTGTCATATGTGCCGAAGAAGCTGCTGTTGATCCGTATGCAACAGTAGATGCAACTGCTTAGACAAGATCAACTCCACCGCGATGTCGAAATTGTAACAGACGTGACTGCACAGCAACCCGGACTTAAGTGTGATCCTTGCGAAAATCAAGGCTTCCGGTCTTACAAGCACATGAGTTATTCCATGGATGAAGGAGCGCATTACGATTCACCGACATTCCGAGGATATTAACAGGCAAATATGATTTTTTTAAATTAAGGGATTCCGAGACAGCTTCTACGATTGAATGTCTTCCGTGATGACAATGTGACTGAGTGGCCTACACTGGGTTTGATCTTGTCCCGCATTTCACGCTACGTGGACGGATTGGTTTACTGTGAGCGAATGGGCCTCACTCGCTCGGCCAGGGGAGAAGTCGCAGACACGGTGTGCGGGCGCAGCTTATGATTTTTTTTTTTTTATATATATGATTTTTTTTTTTCGTTGAGTGACAGCTTGAGAAGAACGAAGACGTAGACTGAAGTCAAAGGTCAAGGTCGGCCGCCTTGATACTAACCTTGGTGGTTAAATTAGCATCCGTCTTCCGGCGTTTGGTATCTACTAGAAAAACCAATTAGCGTAAAATTGTTGGTTAAATTTATATTTTAAAAACATCATACCTCGGTCGGGATCGGTAGCTTCAACGTTAGATCCGTTGTAACTTTCTCTGTCACGCTCCGTCCATTCATCCTCACGATCAACCTAGTATCATCAAAGTTTAAAATGGTATCAATAACGTGTGAGCATGCTCTTATTACCTTGCCCGAATGTGGCCTATCTTCTCTATCTTCTTTGCGTTCTTTGGTCCTCTTCTCTCTGCTTCGGTCGCTGGTTTCCTCTCTCTTCTCAATCACATCTTTGTGCCTGTCCTTTTCTTTTTCTTTCACTTTATTCGTCTCTCTAACGGTCACAATCAAGTTAAATATATATTCAATTAGTAAAGAATTAAATGAGTTACCGAAGTTCCTTTTTCATCTCCTTGTTGATGCCGGCGGTCACAGGGGTACTCGATTGGGATTCGCTTTGGGTAGAGGAAGGAGTGTCCTGTGGGTTGGTCGACGTTTTATCCACTCCTATGGCGCATAAGTGTTGGTTAAGGTTGAATGTTACGTAAACGAACCGTTTCGAATCATACCATTTACTCCATCATGTTTCGAAACTCCATTTTCGGGTTGTGTAACCGCATTTGTGGTTCCAGCAGGTGGATGAGCACTTTGGGGAGCCGTTTTGGTAACCTTTTAAAACCGGAAAAATGACATGTATTTTAATATGATTTTTTTTTTCTGTAAGCTTACAGGTTTCCTGTTCACAAGATGGAAGTCGTATTCCGGAATCATTGATGCTTTTTTATTCTTCAACTGCCCGCTGTAGGAAATCGCCATTGCTGACAAATCTTGTCTTTTGTCCTTTTGCTCATTGCGCACCGATTCAACATGCCGATCAATCACCTATTTATAATCACATCGTTACTTTATGCTATAATCATACGTGGGAAGTTTTAGCGATATTACCGATCCTAGAGGTGTAATCACCGGGAAGAATGGCAAGATGCGTATCAGCACGATCAGTGCATTACGAATTTGGACGTAATCTTTCGATTCAAGACAAACAACCAGTGCCTTGGCAATTTTATGATGCCATTTGTGAACGACGTGTCGATAGTTTTCAAAGTCAACGTGATCATTTGTTTCAGAGGGCTGATTGCCAACACGGAATTTGGTGACGAATCCTGGGTAGTTGGCACATTCTTCGTCAAATATTTTTTGCTGGAGTGCCAATGCATTACTGTCTCAAGCATGGCACACAAGAAACGACCATAACGATTTGCTTCGTTCTCTGTACAGGAGGTCACTGTGTATGTGATATCACAAAAAATGCGATCGTAGCAAATCAGAGTTGAAAAATTGGGAGTTTTCAAATTGTGCATAAGCTGCAGAGCAAAGAAAACATAGATGAAGCAAACAAAAAAGTAAAGATAACAAAATGCAATAATACCTGTACAAAGCGGGCGCAAAATAAGGCATCGATAGCGGTAAAAACGCAGCGAGGAAACAGACACAGTTGTAAGAACTGCGTGATTGTTTCCGTCTTTGCTAATTTGGCAGCTCGACAAAGAAACCAGCCGTCCTTTTCTTGCGTCAATCTTGCCATGATACGTTCATTGTGATCTTTTTGCTTCTTCTCTTCTTCCAGAAGCTTATCCATTAGTGCCGTACAACGATCCAACTCTTTCTTACGTTTACTAGCAGGTAGGTCACGATTCTCGTTTGTCTGTTGAATCGCCAATTTTAGTCGTTGCACTTCACGTTCGTACGCAGTGCTGGGCACCGACAAGTCGTAGACCGTCAACGACCAAAATGTAGCAAAGAATTGAGGAGAGAGATCTTCCCACACCCTAGGAGCGCACAATGGGCGGACCGATTCGCAAATAGGAGTCATGACCAGTCGCACAGCCTACATAAAAGTTCGCACTAAAACTGTTTAATCTGCATGAAGCCACCGGTTAAACGGACACTTACCTCTAAGTACTTTTGCGTCTTTTGAGCTGGAAGGAGATTTTTAGAGTTCTTCTCAGCCCGCCTCAACTCGTCGTACTTGGAATTGATTGAATGTGCAAACATCGGGCGTGCCAAAAAAAATGCGACGTCAGCATGAATGTGATAATCAGATAATAAAGATCCTAACTGCGGCAGGCGTCTAACATAGTCGTCGACACTCATGTTCAGAGCCAAGAATGTCCCAAGCTGGACTAAAGTATCTTGGCATTGGTCGTATAGTTTACCAACCAGCTAGATAAAAGAGGAGAGAGAGAGATAGAAGAAAAAAAGTTTCAATATGCTGCTTAATTACTACATAAAATTCTGAAATACCTTTAGATGGTTATTCTGTGTTTCTCGGTAAACGACACAGTTGCGCTGTTGGGCGATGAGAAGGCAAAGGGGTATCGCCAGATTATGTTCTAGCAAAGTTTCCTTTAAACGCTGAGCGGCCTTCTTTGTAACCCGTACTTGACCAAAATGAGCTGCTTCTGCTCTTAACAGCTCACCACCTTGCATTGCTTCCATATGTTCTTTGGTCATTTCCTCGGATGCTTCAATGCCTCCCATTTTATGCACCATTTCCTAGATGGAAACGTAAAATTTAATGAAAGCCGACAATGATCTCACTTAAAGCAGAAATATACCCCTCAAATGGTTTCTGACTATTGAACAACACTTGTAAAAGAAGAAACAATGAGTAACATTTCGGCCAAAGTACCTGAAGAATGAGAAGATCCAAGCTTTTCTGCGCCTTCAGCTGATTAGCAACATATTGAAGTAGTCCAGTGAGGTCCATGTTATACTTTTTGTAAATGGCACCACAGAAAGCTGATAGTGCAGTCAACCACATTGAAATGGTAGTACCATCATGATTGGTGCGTTCCTTGTCAGGATTCGAAAGAGCCTCCAGAACACAGTACCCGAGAACATCATACGAAAGATTTGTCAGGTACTTGAGTGAATCTACAACGGGCCCGATCAGGTTGTCGTAAATTTGGATTTGGGACAGAATATAATCAAAAAGAAAGCCAGGGCAGCTATGACTCAGCTTGCCAAGCACCCGTCCGGTAGGTTTAACGTTATCCTTGCTCACACGCTTCATGATGTACTTAATGCGCTTGACGCAGTCTACTTTCCGGCGGATAAGCAATGCATGGCTCTGAAATGTGTCATTCTTCCATAGACCATACAGGCGATAACGGTGCTCGTAAGGCAGCTTTTTCAAGACATTCCAGATTTCTTCCGCGACACAACAATTCGATTCCATAAGGGCTAGCGACGGCAATATTACAACGTCAAATAGTGTAAGTACGTCGAAGTACAATGAATCCATATCGTGTTGAACTTTCTTCGAACTATTCAAGCCACAGTCATCCAATGCAGTATTGCACAAGCGGATCAATTTGTGTAGAAGAACAGGATCATTATACAAATGCGGCCCCAGGGAGAGCAGCATAGGAAAAGCAGCATCTCTCAACTCCCTCATTTCCTTGGCTGCCTTGGGAAAATTCCATGCACCGACCGCCAAAACGGGTTTTCCTGGAAGCTTTGGAGAAATGCAACATCGTTTACGATACACTGGCTCAATGACGTAATCGACGAGCTTGCAGATACTGCTTGATATTGGGCGATAAGATGTAACGAAGAATTCAGGATGACGTTTAAGAAGAGTTGAAGCTTGTTCCCAGGCTCCAACAGAAAGAAGAGCTTCACACAATCCAAACTTCTGGTTGTACGGTGCCCTTTCTTCAACCAATTCTTCTATTTTTTCATCTTCTTTCGGGACACTGATGATGTTCATTCGGCGAGAGTACTCTTTAGCGTCTGCTAGTTCTTTAGCAGCAGACTCTTCGATTTCGCTGTCCTTGGGTGTAAGCCAGCGATAAATATCATCTAGGCGTATGACACCGTGCTGCAGTAAAAGCGCGGTAATGACGAACAAAGAGCGGGGGGTAGAAGACGGGTCGTACGATGTAAATTTGAATCCTAAAACTTCGCATAAAGTCAGGGAATCGGACATGTACGATCGAATCAGCGGAACAAAAAGACGACTATGAAGCTGTGGCCGGCATTCAAACGATTCCATTATCACGTCCAAGACTCGATTTGGATCCAAGTTGAAGCAACCAATTAAAGACTGTATAACCTGTAAATAAATGGTGTGTTGAAAGACGCACACTCTGTATCCAATGCAAATAAATAGTTATTACTTGTAAAATGTAGAGTGGAGTGATAGAATCATCAATCTCTTGATTTAGTTCTGTTATGAGTTTGGCATATCCCTCACTCTCCTCCCGCAGAAGATTAAATTTCTGTTGTTTGTAAAACAATTTTGTCTTCACCTTGATGAAACGAGTATAAAATATCTTTTTCGTTTTCAATAAACTGCAATCCTGTAAGGTATCTATTTCTAAACGTTCTTTAATCAGTGCATCACTAAGCCAATTTTCCAGCTCCTTCAACATGCTGCATAATCTCTGTCTTTCATCATTGTTCTCATTTACCAATGTTTCATGATCAATGACATTCAGAACATCTAGTGTCACTGATGCTAGATCACCATGCAAAACCTATAAAAGATCATTACAATTGTGATTTAATTTTTAAAACTGAAGGATTTTACCAAAATGTCTCCAATGGCTGATAAAACTAAATCTTTCTTTATTCCACCTCTGATGGCTTGCCAAAAGAACTCATATATGGCACGAGACAGCTCTAAATATATTATAACATTATATGAGGAAAAAAAAGACCATTTAAAGACAAACCTTTGCTATCAATGGAAGGAAGACTGCTACAGTTCGAACCAATCCAGCCCGCAAGCAGTTTCACACTAGAACAGATAATCAGAAAAAATACATTAAGTATACCACTTAACAAAAGCACAATAAAAAAACCCTATGTTAAGTGCTAAACACCGTGGTTGTTCCTATGATTCAAGCAATGAAGAATTTAAATACTTCAGATTGCTAAATTTTTTTCTTATAGAAACTAAGGTGGACAGACTTACAATTCAGTGTGGCCATGTGTTTCCCACGTTTTCCATATATCTTGTGAAATTAAGGACGCCATTTAATCACTAAAAAAAGAACACTATGCGAACTTAGAACTGTCCTCTTCGCGCCTCTCACGATGCTATTTCCCTCTCGAATAACTTAGTCCATTCAAAGTAGTAGAAGTGAAAACTAACTACAAAGTTCAGATATCCAACACGAAAGGAATATAAACCGATTAGCACAATAGTGATCCAGTTTACTTCCGAATTATTTGAGAGAAATCCACAATACAGAATCGACCCCGTGCTTTTACTACTTCGCTATAGCTGACGCGTTTCCAAGCTCCTACGTCCCAACAGTGTGCTTATGGATGTAGGGTAACTCATTTACTCGAAGTGGTGGTGCTTCCACTTTTTATTTTCGGAAAACTCGGCGACGTTGCCATGAAACGTGGAATAGTGGCACCATGATAGTGGTTTTTCAATAAATATCAAATCATATCAAATAAATCATAATAAAAAGTTTGAAACCTATTGATCTTGTACAATGATTTTTATTTTCGATAATGTTTTCAACACATGTTTTTAAAACAGTTATTCGCATCATACTTTGAAAGCATATCATAACTCAGAGCTATCGCCTGCCATCACTAGATGGGGACCTTTATCTCTGTAGTTACCACCATGACAATGAACTAGTAGCCCTCACTGCGTTCGGGGAGTTCCCGATAGAAATCGGCTAGTTTGGTTGGGATAACATTTGTTCAATCTCAGAAAAAAGGGATCGGTCACATTTATTCATGACCTTGGGACAGCGAATGCTTCCTTTTCATCGGCTGCGTTAGTCTCACTTAATGGGGTAGCATTCGCTTTTCCGTTGTTTCAATCCAAGCAGGGCTCGGCCCCGATTACCTGAAACCCAGCTAACTATCGGAAGAGACTGGCGCGACACAAAAATCTGTCTTTTTCATCCTTTTTTTCCAGCTTATCGCCAGTACTTTCCAGAAGTAAGCCGGGTGTCAAGTAATCGGGACTCAGCCCTGCTTCCAGGATAATTTGATGGATTTACATCCGTCCTCCCCGTCCATTTGGGTTGCAGTCTTGAACGCCATTCTAGATTCAAGATTCTACAACTTTCACATCACAGGTGTTGGAATCCTTCACGATGAAAGGAGTCCGGTCATATTGTCAGTCCATGGAAAACCGCCTCGAAAAACCAGAGACGCCATCTAGCGGTAAAATCTGGAAAAGTTGGGGGGGGTCGGTCGACATGTAACACATAAGCGAGTTTGATAGAATCCCAATCGGTAAATTTCACGGATAAGAATTTTCAACTAACTTAAGACACTTTAAATACAAATCTAACGAAATTTTAATGTCTTTACATTGACAACAGGCTAAGCATTTCCAGGAAAATAATAGAACAGAACTCAGCGAACCTTGCGCCCAACTTGCGCCCAACACCTTATAGAAAAATTCCTCTTCAACTAATATTAACCAAAATAAAAGCGGACGGTCTTAAATTCACTCAAAATGTTACCATAAGGCTTTTTAAATTGTCACTATAGCAGACCGAAGGTTTCAATCAAAATCCTGATCGCTATCCGCTTTTCCTTACATATATGATACCCATCTGCGAAACAAATTCGAGCGAACGACACGCTTACATTGAATTTTCCTACATCCTTATTTACGGGTGCGGGTACATTCTTTATAGGTTTGGTTTATTATCTCGTCTCTTGTTCAAGAGATCCGGTATTTGCAAAATGCGTCATTAAATGTGGCCATTAAGTCCGTAATGGTCAACAATACTTGTAACATCTTAAAAGACGGGTCTAATCCTAAGAAAACCCGAAGAACTCCCGTTTCGAAGTGATAAATTGTAAGAGCTCACTGTTTGTTCTGTACTATATACGCAGTGAAAAGAGATTTTTAAACACTTGGTGGATTTAGAGAGGATGGGAGTCACCAAACAGGGAATGTGAGGTGCGGATTCACGCTTTCTTGCCAAATCCCGAGAAAAGGGCGTAAGTCTATAACACATTTATTGTCGTGACAGTGTAAAGAAGGTAACAAAAAGTTAAGAAACAAACGAAAGCGAGTAGGGTGGATCCACATTGAAAATGGCCCCAAATAAAACCGGGGAAAAAACAGGTAACATTCCATTTCTCATTCACACCTGATTCTTCAATACGCAGCAACAGATAGGTCACATCCTCAATGACGTCGTTGACGCCCCGAGATAATGTTCGAAACTGCATTCTTCTTTATGCAATGGAAATTGAAATGTGGGTCGAACGATGAAATGTCGGTAATAACGCTTTCAACCGTGTATGTTTTTGAAACACCAATTTCTAGTTTACTGCTAGGCGAAAAAAAGTCAAACCTTTAAAACCTGAGGCGAACGTCTGTAGTCCGTTTGATTTCAAAATGTGTCGCCATAGCGCCAGGTGGTCGCTATTCAGTTGTTTGCTTCTGGTTAACGTTATTTGCTTGACATCAGCTACGCTTGTCGATTCGCAAAACAGTGATTTTTCTGACAAACCAAATGGTAACTCTGAACTTACCGATCTTGTTCAAGTGGACCGTTCTCACCCATCTTCTAACCAGACTAATCCTGTATTCGCAAGTCAACATAATCCACCAAACACAACCGACAGTTTGACATCAGACCCATTCAAACCTAACCGTTTGAAGAAGCGATGGTCCAAAGATTATGGCACGTCCCAGGCTGAACGTCGAACGTTCTATCCTTTTAAGGCAGTGCCTCGTCCTCAACCAAACAACGGCCTACCATTCAAAGGCTACAGGCCACCTAAGGCTCCACATATTGGCTATCCTGTAGCCAGGCCACCTTACCAGCCGCAGCCCAATCGGCCCACTCAACCTCCCCATAGTTACGGCGTACCCAAACCAACTGGATATCCAGCATCCAATTATCATCAGCAAGAAATATACATCACATATCCACCAGCTACGACTGTGCGCTACCCTCAAACGACGGGCAATAGCAATTTAGGTGGGTCTTATGGGCCTGTCATTACGCCGAGTTATGTCACAGCCACTCCCGAAACAAACACGGGCTATCGTCCTCCAAAACCTACGGCACCTTATGTTCCAAGCAAACCGATTTACGAAGTTCCCACTTCTTATCCGAATCCCAGCTACGTCACAAATAAACCCGATTACTACCTTCCGTCAACAACTCAAATTCCGTACATTACACCGAATCCGTCGTACCCATTACCATTAGACCAAGGTGTTTATCCAGGCTATCCAGTATCGCCAAACGGTGGCGGATCGTACAATCCCGGTCCGGGATATCCATCGCCTTCCTTAGAAACTAGCGATTCCCACAAACCTCACTATCCGGTGCCACCGTCATCAGGATATCCGAGTTATCCAGCGTCGAGTGGAGGATCCTATCACGGATCAGCTCCAGTTGGTTCACCTCCACCAATTTTCGTGTTCATTCCCAAACCGGGCTACTACAATACCCAACATTCAAACTCTAAACCAGGTAATTATCATAAACCGAGTGGGACGTATCCAGTTCATTACCATTCAACACCGAGGCCTTCCGGAATCCCCAACGGCCAATACTATCCAGCACCAGTACCCATCAAACATCCAAAACCTGTCGGTGTCTATCCACCGGCCAAGGCGCCTAGTACGGCATACGGTTTACCTAAGCCTCAACGTCCCACACAACAATATCCAACTTCCTTTTATTCTGGTAAAACTGGAGCTGGAACTTCTGCGCCCAACTATAACAGTGCGAGTTACGCAGTTGAAAACCAACTCAATATTCAACCTAGTTACGATAATAACAAAGGCGGTATACTGGCAACACAATTGTATCAATCAACTACTCCATCCATATCCCAATCGGTAACACCGGCTCAGCCCAATGTGTTCCAGAGAGGTAACATTAGCCAACGACCGGCCAACTCTCCAGCAACATATTCGACAGTCGTCCACGATTTCATTGCTCTCCCAGACCAAAGTGGTGAGTCACAGTTGAATAGCTTTAACAAACAGAATAAGAGCTGGATATTCGGTGCTGAATCAAGCCTAGTTTTGGCTGTTACTGAGCTCCCTGACATCATCGGCAACCTGCCCTACTATCAAGATGAGTTTCGTGTACCTTTCCAATCGATCAACAAGCGTCCGATTAAAAACGATTGCGGGGGATCGTGGGTCGTTCTTAATCAACCCCCAGCTAAGTATGTAGATCCTACCCAAGTGCAAGTAGAACCGATTTATCTACCGGTACAGGAAGCTGCAATGGATGGATTTCATTCAAATTTTAACGGTCCGTTCTTCCGCAGTCCGAAAGAAGCGGATGACCCAATTCCAACTCCACGAGTCAACGAGCTATCCGTGGTAGACCCTAACACAAGCAACGCTTATGAATCATACGTTCCAGACTTTTTAATTTTCGCAACTACACCGTACACCGAATTGTCTTCCACCACGGGTACGACGGAAAGAATATGGAGGAAACCGAATGGTTTGGTCTCATCGGTTTCATTCTTTCCAAGTCCCTCGATTCAAGATGATCTTATCACAGCATCCGAGCAACGATCCTCCAGTAGCGGAATAACCGTTGTCATACCCGAATCCACCGATCCTGTTAAAACCTTAACGTCGACTGAAAACTCCGTCATTTTATCGCTGAACGCAAACAATTTGCAAGACGATGATTCCGACGAAATCGATGAATCCGAGCAAGGAAAGCGCAATAGTCCGTCTCCTTTTCTAGCTGCCGTTTTTTCTTCCGTTAACAAAGAAAATGATGACGATGATAGCGATAGCGTCGTTAACGAAACGACTGACAACAACCTGGGAACTAATGCGAACTCGTCCGTAACGGAGGATTCACTTATTCGTCATCTGCGATCTGCTAATCTCAGAGTTCTATCCTCTTTGATTAACCAAGCCGAAATCGCTTCACTCTTTCAAGACCAAGGTATGAAAAACAATCTCTTGAAAGAAATTATCAATTTAATGGGGTTTCTAATTTCGTTTAGAGTACACTCTGATGGCACCGAGCAATGCGGCGTTTAATAAAATTTCTGCTAGCCAGCGTCGGCGATGGATCACACGTCCAGATACTTTACGAGAGGTACTGCTGAATCACGTCGTACCGAATCATCTTAACTCGTCTTCATTTGAAAACGAAGCGACTCACGTAACTCTGGCTGGCTCGCATCGACTGAGGATCAACATCTACAACGCCACGGACAATAGGGTAAGCTAATAAATTAATTTTAAAATTTTTTTATCGGTTTTAAGTCTATGGTATAGTCTATTTGATTTAATATTATTCAATTTCGCATAAGTTTAAGTTTCTACAGTTCTTTTCGTTTTTTATCAATTTGTTTTGTGTTGATTTCAATTGATTTTCTGGCAGAATACGGTGGCGATAGTTGAGCAAAATTTCACCATTACGCATGTTTTCAAACTGCTTCTAATATTTTCCTTAAAAATTGTGTTGGCCAAATTGTTTACCTTGGCCCACCAAAGGGGCGTTCTTATTTACAGGTTACGTTGACTTGCTTTTGTCGTTTTGGCATTCAACTAAAGCGATCGAATTTGTCTTGATATATCGCTTTGCGTTTCGCCATTTCGGCACCAAACTGTTTCTTTTCAAGAAGAAATTCACGTTGAGATAACCTAGTCATGGTTGGTTTAACCCTTTTTGTGTGATAAAGAAAAGTTAGCAAACGATGTATTTAAATGGCGTGGCCGTGATGTGACCGACGATAACCGCCGTACACGCTTTGCACATATACGTGGGAATAATAGGACACGTAAGAGGCTGGTGGCACGAAACTATTATATGGGCGTGCCAATTTATGCCTACTTTAAATGGTCTCCGTTCAGGCGGACTAAAAGACGTTAAACTCCCCCCTACCAAAGTATATGATGAGTCACTTCCTTTCGATTTGCAATGCTCTTTAATCCAACGTCATTCAAAGTCATGACCATAGCATGACTTGTCATACTTGATCACGATACCTTCGTCGTAGTTCTTTTTCTTTATCTATTTCGCATATTAAATGTAATTTTTTTTTTGTGTGTCATTGCGACCATCGTATGTGGCTGCTAATGATAATTTTTTAAAAAATGGAAACAGGATATCGTAACTACAGTCAACGGTGCCCGTTTCTTAACAAACGATCTACGTATAGGCAAACTGTTGGTGCATATCGTCGATCGCGTTCTAATGCCGAGCCCTACCCCTTCGCAAACCATATTAGACATCCTCAATGACGGCGGTAGGTTCCAGAGTGCGTATAATACATTTTAATCGTTATCGTGATTTATTCATTATAATATTGTTACGATTACAAAATTATTAGAAGCATAATTTTTAGAATTTGTATTGCTGATTTGTGGGGAACGAGGTTAATCGCATTCGATAGTCAATGGGTGTAAATACAAAAAAATGTCTACTGTTACAAATTGATTTGGAAGATATGCATGCAACATTGCTTTCGTCTGTCAGATACCGAGCACTCGCTGTAAGGAAAAAATGTAGCTTGTTGTCAGCAAACAAAAATTCGTTTGATGATTGAAGCAAAACAAAAGAAGTTCGTGACTCATTTTGGATTCTTTGCCAGTAGGTTTACAAGCTTCGCTATTGGGTCCCGCTCTCACGAAGGTCCTGTCGTCTGATTCTCCGCTGTCTGTCTTCATCCCGTAACGTTTTATTTTACTTCTTTTTTTCTCTTTGCCTTTTTCAACTGCAAAATTTTCGGTCTTAACTCGTTTGTGATGCGGTCGTGACTTATGTCGTGGTCCGTTTGTTTTATTTATTTTTTTTTTTTTCTGTCTGGCTGTCTTATTTACAGGACAACTGAAGCATTTTTGAGCATCAGCCAAGATGAGCAGCGCCTATTCCTGAACAACGAAACAGCATTTCACAGTAAAAGTTCCAACTCCTCTACTGTTTTTGATTTGCCACTGTAAAGTTTGTATAGCACGCCAAAAAAGTTGGCCATTACCTCTGCCATTTTGACGAAGTTTCCGGTCTGTTTCGACACCCTCTGTTTCCAAAGCAATTTATTTTTTATGGTTTTTGTTTTTCAATTTTTATTATTCTATTGTTTTATTTATTTTGGCTTTTAATTTTTTTGGTATTTGTTTATTTGTTTTTCCCTCGTTCACTTAACCTCTGCAACGGATCACGTTACTTATCGATGACCGTGATGACGACCAAGATCTACTATGGTACCACATCGTTCCTGGAACTTATTACAGCGAAGGCCTGGAAGACGGCCAGTGGCTGTCCACCTTGCATGGCGTCGGCCGTCTGCGCGTCGACCTGACTCGCCAAAACAGGAAAAGTAATGAGCCCTTCCAGTATATTCTTTCATTTTTGTTTTCGATGCGTCATTATGCGCAAGTCGCCCAATTTTTATCCACACTGCATTCCGCAGCAGATGAATTGCTTGATGATGGTTGCGTCCAGCGATTCGTTGCACGTCATATAGACATTGTTTTGATTTTTACGTCGACTCCGCTTTTTGGCAGGTAAATTGGCGAGGATCAACGGGGAGGCGAACGTCATCGAGAGTGATGTAAGTGCCAGCAACGGAGTGGTCCACTTTATCGACCGCATTCTCACCGATATACTCTTCTAGAGGACTAAACTTAGGCCAAACAAGCATTCCCATCTCCGTTTGTTTGCTTCAATTCCTTCTTTCTATTTTTTATGTTTATGTTTATTTTCACACCTTTACTCGACTTTTTTTTCCCCCCCAAAGTACGGGTGTACAGTATTACGGTACAACATTTGGCTCCTGGCAGGCAGTTTGAAAGCAGCACCAAGTCTTGTCACAATACAGAATTTTAAAGGTTACCTATCTTTACTGTAATCTAATCTGTTTTACTTATAGCCGATATGTTATTTTTTTTCCCCCTTGTTCCATGAAAATAAAGCTGGTAAATGAGTCACACGTGTACACATGTGCTTTCTGTTTGTTAAGAGACTTCAGTAGCCAAAAAATGTATTGTCAACTCGTGAAAATTGCGTGGCTTGCTGTTTGCAAGCTTTCGGAAAAACTTGTGTGGCAATGGACGAGAAAGTCGCCAGCTCATGAGTGCCATTTGTATATAAGCTATTTATAAATCATTCGCAATGAACACAACGGGTGCGCCATCGCTTACGAGGGATATATGCGTATCTACACGCTTATGTGAGCTGTTGTAAGCAACACGACACGTCACCAACTGGAAATTATACTATCAACACTATATCTTCTAAATGACACAAACGCCATATTGTGTGTATAAGAATTTCATGGTAATTGGTTTGTTTGTTGGAACGCAAAGATAACCTTTTTTTTTTTCCTGCGGAATCATCATGGCAGTTTCAACTGCATTTATAGATTAAACAACGGATTCACTTTCAAAATCACCATTTTGATTTTTTTTTTTTCTTGTTCACATAATCGTTTGTTAACGTCCAAGTGATTCTGGACGGCAGGCATATTTTTCTGTGGAGAAGAAAAATATTGTCAAAGCAGCCACTTAAAGATGGGAGAGACGCCCTTGTTGGATCAAAATAATCTAATTGCCGATTACGCTTGAAAGTGCGGCATCAATTCTATTTGGTTGATTTATCCTAGAGCTTATCTTTAAGCAGGTATCACTATATTTCTATGTCACGAAGGTAAAGCCTGCTGGATTATACGAGCTGTTGGATGAGTGCCAATATTCGCGAAACAAGAAAGGTTTGCAGATGTGCGCGGCAGTAAAGAGGTGTATAAGTATGTTTTAGTTTTTGGCTGACTTCCGACATCTCACTAGGTCTCCAGCTGGTGAACCAGTTGGAATGAATGATGAGCTAGTCATTAGTCCGAGTCAACAGTCTCCACCTGATTTTTACATTTGTGGTGGGTACACACATTTAAAGACGATGAAAGCGGAAAAAGTCAAGAATAAACTATATAGAAATACGTATAATGATATACTGTGCATATTTTTTTGTTGAAGGTGGCGGCTTTGTTCCGCTTATATCCTTTCGTTTGCCTATTGCTGACTATACGTTGAATGGACAGTATGTAGGAAGGTGGATTTGAATTCAATCACAGCAACTTTGTTGACAAACTTGATCAACGTGTTTTACATTTGCTAATAGAAGTATAGGCTACGTAGTTCAGCATTACAAAGCGTAAGAAACATTATAAACACGAAAGAAGGTGAACGATAAACAATACATTGACATAGGCAAATACCATACCGAGTTAGCATTGATTGGATGTCACCCAAAAGAAATGTTAGTCATTTCTTTTTCTCTCCAAGAGACCCAACTATGACAACGCCAAATGAACTAGCATGTTTGTGTTGGCCAGTTGGGCTTCAATTGTTTTTAGCGCGCGTGACGTACCAACGAAGGAAAACGACTGTCGTCGTGAGCCAAGAAAAGGAAGGATCTTCTGGTCAACTGCTCGGATGAGAGTGAGAGACGGAACCGGAGATGGACTCGAAGAAGAGCGGCCTACATACACCGTCCGGTTTCACACACCATACACTAACACGGTCATCGTGTCGTATATAGTATAACGTCAAACAACAATCAAAATAAAACAATCCATTATAGTCTAGTGCAGAAAAACTCACAATTCTTTCAGTCGCTGTGTTACGACAAAGATAGGACAGCAAGAAAGAAGAAGAAGAAAAAAAAATCGAAAGTATTGGAGATGCGAAAGCTATTTCTAAATGAAAGTGTTTTGAGAAGACGTCAGGTGCGATGCCGTGTTATTCTTGCTAGCGAACAAATGCTGGGGATGGGGATGCGGTAAATCTCGTAAAAAGGAAGAATTGATTGAAGAAAAACTGCTGAGATTTGCGGGTTCAAACAAGAATGCCAACATAATTGAGAAAAAGCAGAGTAGGCTAATGAATGGGACGCTATTTTCATTGCCAGACGGTGTGACACACTAAAGAACCGTTCCAATTTTATAATTAAAATAGTCGACTTCCAAGTAGACCTTTATTTTGTAAAGAATATTCTGAAAATGAACATGCACGAGCGATAGAGTTGATGTTCCTGTCATTTATAACTCGTCTGTGGCACATGAACTGCAAGTCTTTTTGCGTGGCTGCGCTTCACCGACACCAGTCCCGCATCCGACAGCACTCCCGAAAAACAGATAAATGAAACAGTTGCACATTTACATTCGTTAACTCTCTTGCCGAAACATTCTATGCTACTTCTATAGAAGTCCAGGTGCTTTAGCCTTGCTGGTTTTCCTGTATACCCAGGCCGTGCGATCCCGTTCCGCTGCATCGGCCGCTACAGTCGTTCACTCCTATAGGTTTCGGGATAATGCAGACGAGCAGCGGGTGATGCCTGCGCCGACATGCCATCGCTCTCGACTAAAGTTACAGTACTATGCACTATGGCAGTACATATACTACGAGTATATCCAAAAGTCAACCACCAGGAACGTATACGCTGTGTCTATTCTGTATGGATTCGCCGCGATGGCTCCAACAGTCCCGCCCGTCGCATTGTGCTCGTCGTTGTGTGCAACCCTGTCGTTTCGTAGCTATTTCTAGAGTCGTCCACATCGTCGGTCTGGTCAGTCTCGCACGGGCACCGGCATGGAGAGGATCATCCTTACCGCTTTCAAGCCAAACTCATCATTCAAAAACCGATTAGCTTTCATGCAGGTGTTTTTGTGTGTCCCTAATTTAAACAAGGGTTCAACCTGCGCGAGTTTTTACTAAATTAAACACAATGAGCCGATTATAAGAAATATTCAGCATCTTCCAAGTGCTCCACATTTGGATCGTACAGTGTGATATTGTTCGCTAATCAGTTCAATCAACACGAAAGGAAAAAGGTGTGTCACCAATCAACGATAACGAGATGAGCTCTGCTGGTAACACATTTCTACGTTTGAACTCGACTGTGAGTCAGCCCGGTAGTCCTACAAGCCTCAGGGGTGCTGAAAGACTTTCCATGATGGGCAGTGCAGGTGATGGAGGTGTAACAATCGCCATGATTGGAACACCATCGGTCAACGGTACTGCAAAAGGCACCAGAAGCAGCAGGTGCGGGGGAGTCTGCTGGCGTTACCTGAGCTCTAATCCACGATTACGCAAAGGATTAGCTCATGCGGGACTCGTTGTTCTCTTATGTCTCTACACGGCCGCTGGTGCATCGGTACGTAAATGGCCACACACACACACACACACACACACACACGCACACAAAAAGGCAGTGGTAGCATGGTAACCGCCGTATTTCCCGGAATCAAGCAGACACGTAGGCTATAGCCGTCTGGCAGTTTCTCTAGTTTTGTCTATACTGTTGACCGTTTGAAGCTTTAGACCATAGCGTAAATAGAAAAAATATCGAGTTTAGGCTACGTAACCGAAGGAGATGTTCATTTATATATTGTCGGCAAGCGATTTTCATCGTCTATGACGACATCGTCTCTGTTCGGTGGTTCTTTTTCTATTGCCCGCGAACGCGCACGCATTTATAGCGCACGCTGGGCTTTCGTCAGCGACGGAATGAGGAATAGAAAAACATAGTCCCCACCCGTTGTCTATATATTGTTCTAAAAACAAAACAAAGAGTATTTCAAGTATTCATCAGTTTTATGTTATACGATTAAAACGTATATTTACCTGTATGGCGGAGTCATTCCACGCCAAAACAAAACACATCAAGAACAGCCAGCGCAAAAGTAATTATAGATTAATATACCAAAGGTAAATATTGGCTAAGTATATGTGAGCGTTACGAGCCTTATATCGTGATAAATTTCAGTGTCTACGACTTGAGTGTCCATCCGTATGGGGTCAACCATTTCCATTGTTGGTGCACTAATAATTCGTAGTAGACTAAACTATATATGTAATGAAATAAGGGTGGGGCTGCTTGAGAATCAAGGGCATTACTAGCCGTTCTTATACCTTTTCTGGAAGGTTGGGTTCAAGAAAACAACCAACAAAACATCAATGTCACGATTTCATTTACGAGTGTGTGAGCTAAAAAGATTATAGCCTATACGTTTGCACTATATATCGCGACTCTATTATAGTCTAGCGTTTGTTAGCTTCCCATTCTATTTATATTTGGCGCGAATATTTGGAAATAAGTCAAAACTTGATGGATGAGGGCGCTTGTAGATGAATGATTTTCTTTCTTTTTACGTATACGTTTCCCGTAACTTGAGGCAAAAACAATCAACGTTCCGTTCGAGCGAAACAAATTCAGAAAAATACCTCGTCATCCTTCTGGTTTTCGGTGACAAGTCGATCTGGGAGTACGCGCCAAATATTAGTGGAGCTCTTAAAGTTTACCAATATTCTTACTCTACATGTTTTTGAATGAAGTCAATGGAGACAAAAAAAGGACGAACAAAAGAGCAAACGCGGGATCAAGAGTATCATCCATTTTCAGCTAGTTGGAGTTAAAGGAGGATACAGTCAAGGATTTTGGGAGAAGAGCCAAAAAGAAGGGACATTCCAGAGACAATTAATTATTCAGTCAACCGTATTTGGAAAAAGAAAAAGAAAATGTGTCCAAATTCAACAGTAAAACAAGTGAGGTCACATTCGAAGGAAAATGGAGTCAGTTGATTTTGCAGATTTCGACACATCAGGACTAAAGAATCGATGAAAGCGCTCACTAGAAATGATCCTTATCGATTCATCGCTATCATTGGGTGTATAATTTAAGATGCCACAATGCCAGCAATGCATGGTAGACACATATTTTCCACAAACGAGCGAGTTAGTAATACACGGTTCTTCATCCATCCACCCCTTTGCCGCTTTTGATGGAATCGTTAGTCTTGACGCATCGAAAGAGATTAATCACTCGCAGACGAGAAAAGGGTGGGCAAAGAGTCTCTGATGGACATCCTTACAACCGATATCAATTTGTATACTTTGATATTGCCTGAAAAAATGGCGAATGAAAATTGAAAGGATAGTCTGCGTTTCGTAGGCAGACGTAAAAAACCATTAGTTTTCTAATACCCTTTTGTAAAATTATTGAACCCATCAAATCAAATAACTTTATCTTTTATGAATTGGAATGTAAAGGGCTATTGCAAACCTAATAATTGGGTATTTTGATATAAAAAATCATGGGTATACGACGATAATAAAATCAATTGCTGTGATTACAAGACGAACCGCACCCAACGACGAAAAAGCAACAAATATTGACGCTGATGCTATTCGTTCAACACTTTTGCGACCTGTACGCAGTATATAGGCAATAATACGAGCAATCTAAATTTAATGGACCGTGTACCTTTCTCTGTATAAACTTATACCAGTGGCACACGATGCCTTAGATTTTTACCATCAAAGTCGACCATCCTGGCGTTTATTCTTGATCTTTTTGCCGCTTTAGATGGTATACGATACGGATTCCAAAGGCCATACGGTACACATTCCCATAAAATGATAAAACAAGCTCGGTCATATCGCGTGATTGCCCGTCAAAGGCCGGCCGATCAAAGACGGATTCATTCGACCAGCTCGCGTTACAGTATGTGTTACATCTTTGTGCGCCAAAGGAGGCCCACAAAAGAGGGTCCAACAAGGAAAGTTTGCGTTAGGTGTTCGAGTATATCGGATAACGGAGCGACGAAATCCGGCGTCGGATGGCACGTTTTTGACGGCTTCAATCTGCTGTATTGGAGACTGGAGCAACAGACGGGCGACATAAATGAGAGCGTTACAAGAGACGTGTAGACAATGTGGAGCTTATTCCGAAATAAAATTTTTCTCGACAAGACGTTTATAGCAAAGGGCGGTACCGTGTTGCCCTTTACACTTGATGCCAGTGGCAGCACAGTCTCATTTTCCTTACCTTTTGTGTTTCTTGGCGTTGCATTCGTTTTAAACGAGTTCTTTCGAAATTTTATTTTGAAATGGGACCACAACAACAACAAAAAAAGGGGGGCGATAAAGAAAGTATAAAATAATAAAGGGGGAAGAGAAAAGAGTAAAAGAAATTTGAGTTCCATTTTTGAGCCGTCATCGTGAACCCGTTCCTCTCATTATGTTTTGTTTCCGCCTCCGGTTCCCGTCGTTTCTTTTTCTCAACGAATACCAGGGAGTGGCGGATTTGAGGTATCGATCGATCCAATCTTCACTAGATGATCGACAATACATCATTTTAATACACTTTCTGATGAGTGAAAAGTAAAATTCTAGCAGCCACTTACATCCAACGGCACCTCATTTTGATATGAGGTTTTCACTCATGATCGTTTTTCCTGTTTAGCCGGGAATATTTGAACAAAGGAAAAATAGCTGAAATACAGTAGTGCAGTATAGGTCGATTCGTATATACTTGGCGCTCAATTCGTTTGATTTCTCGTGATTGTAAATGTCAGTTATTCTTAAGCTGGCGTAAAATAATGGCTGCGAATAACTGTCTTAGCGCCGTCCTCAGTAATTGCTGATGGATAACATGCTTTTATCCGTGCGATTTAATCGCACTCTTGATCATTCTGTACTAATTTCGGTTACTTGCGTGGGTTCATTTCATTTCTTATCCTCTTACATTTCGCTTGAAATTCTTTCAGCGCCTCATCAGTTTTATTGATTTATGAGAACGAGCTGACAGCTATACAACGTCGTCATCTTTGTCGTATAGCGGAAAGTGATAAACGGTTGGGATTTTCCCTCTTGTGCAGCACCATAACGTGTAAACTTTCCCCACAAGATTATAAGTAAAGAATCACAATTGTAATCATCAGACCTTTTGGTCAGGCAAAGATTACATTGGCTGTTTTTACAGCTTTTGCTTTTTAACAGCCAAGCAAATAAGTGAATGTTGTTTTTGCTCGAATAACTAATCAATCTACCTGTGATGCCTTCCCTTGTTTGGATTCAAAACATCAACGCAATTACTTTTGGCTGAACGAAGAACAAGCGTCAATTGGAATCATGCCAAGTCGTTTAAACTCTTTTTTTTGTGTGATATATTTTGAATATTTGCTACCACGTTCAGCCTGGAAGATCCCCTTTAGATCACTTCCTTCTGTTATTGACACTGAACATGGAATTACCACATTTAGCAACCCGCAGTCTTATAGCATCAGCGGAATAATTAGAGCCACTAATCAACTGGAAAATAAGCCGATGAAAGAACTCGTGAACAGGAGTTGTCGTGCAAATCACAGAGAACTCACAGTCTTTGCCGTTACACTGTATCGAAAATATTCCACAAGGGAGATGTGTATATAGTTTTGTAATATAAATAGAATCGTTCTATTGAAAGTGACAGAGAAAAGAATGGACTATAGGGTATGTCGTAATTCAACCGTTTGGAAGCTGTTTAGCTATTTAGAAATTAGGGCACGATCGGAATTCTCCCTACGACAAAAATCACGGCTCAACATTCTTTAACTATACAACTGCGTTATTATTGAAGTTTCATTCTCTGTAGCTAAAAGGGCTTCTTTCCTTACGCAATAAAAATAAAGCTGATGAATGTGAGAAGAAAAAGAGTCAATGTTGGTCTCTCATTCGTGACTGTATATTTATATACACAGAGTCATACACTTGCGGGAAAAACGAACGACGGCTTATTGATTTGACATGGCACAACGGGTAGCAGTTGGCAAAACACAAGGCACTTTCGACTGCCATCCCACGGCTCTGCGTGGCATGTGCTCTGAATAACCCGTTCCATCAACTTCTTACTCACACACACACACTCTTGCAGCAAAAACGAGCATGTGAAAATATCTTTTTTCTATCCCATATAATGCCCAGCAACACTCGACAGTCTATTGTGCAATATATAGACTAAGAATAGAAACGGAATTGCTATGGGTTTTAGCTCTGATTTTACGACAATCATTCGCGACAGTTTCTACTCAAGTAAAAACAATTTACAACGAAATGAGCTGCACGATGACTAACGAAATAATTTGAATTGATTGGATTGGCTGCGATCCTAACGTGTGCGTAATCTTATCCGTTCGGTATACACAGCCACGCAGCGTTCATTTTGCTTTCTCTTTGCGGCTATGAAACAAAAGGGATGAGAAATGAAAACAAAGTATAGGAATCTTACGGTACCCAAACATGTTGTCATATTCTAAATAAACAACTGCAAACGTCAGAGTCTGGCAAAATCACGATAAAGCCGATTCTTTGATAGAATTCGCAGTGCACAGAGATCGTTGAGGCATGCGGTCGTCCCATGAATTTATTGCCAGCCCGAAAAAACTAACATCGTTAAATATTTTTAAAAATTAAAAAAGGGATGACAATGATGTTCTCGTCAATGAGCGATGTAACACGTGCAGTGGGAAATACAGGACGGATATTAACAGAAATTCTATCCTTTCGTTCGTCACTGCACATCATTTTGCATAGGGCCCAAAACCAAACACAATACGAGTAACGCGTTACATAAATATTGGTTACAAGATACAATGTAACATCACGAACAGCATCGTCTTCAACATTCTTTTTAAAAAATTTTTTTTAAACCTTAAACAAATAGAAACTTTGTTGGCTACGGGTTGGCTATCGCTTCTTCCTTTCAACACTCTCTTTTTTCTCATCGTAGTTACCTAGACGTGTCCAGCTAATACAAGCATCCCCGGTACAGAGTTAGCCGAGTGTTGGCTGCATTCTTAACATAAAGTCTATACTATATATATGCAACCGCAGCCAATGACGCGCCAAAAGGATGTGCATTTTAATTTGCGGTCACATTGCCTTACTGTTGTCACTTCTAGGGCCTTGTAAAAGTTTGAATGAATTTTTTAACTCCACGTTTTTCAGTATTTCGAGTGCGTGTAGGCATTCAATACACGACATTCAGCACGTGACCAGGGCTATTTATAAATGTACTGCTATGTTGAATTTCCCCGAAGTTAATGCCCATTAAGATCGTTTACGAAACCAAGTTGCAGGATCTAGGTCAAATACAGAAGGCAATGGATAAATAGTCGGTGGCAGTAAAAACTCGAAACGGACCTGAATACAAAGTTGACGGCCATAAATAAAGAGTTTTCTTGACGTGCAGTTCTCATACATTGGGGAGTAAAGCACCGTAATTAAAAATAAAGTGATTGATGGAAATAGCTCGTGTTCAAACTTCATGGCCATTGTTATTTTCAACTGACTATACATCTATTCAAATGATGAATAGATCTTACTAGAGCTGCTATATAAATTTTCAGACTTGCCAAATCAGCAGATCTGAGCCTTTTCGTGAAAAAGCCAGATCTAAAATGCGATTGATTTTCTAAGTAAAAGGGGACAAGGAAATTGGTGCCAACAAGTTGCCGTACAACAACTTAATTGATTGCGGCGGATTATAGCAAACACAACGAAAACAGGAAGAAAAATAAGAGTGTGCTGGGTTTGAGCATGGAGAAATGAACAACCTGAACGTAGAGCAAAGAAAAAAAAACAACTCCAATTTGAATTTTACCTGCATAGCGAGTCCGTTATAGTGCAGATCAGCCCGTAAATTGCAGCAGTCTATTTTTTTTTTGTTTTTGTATTTCCTTCTACGTGTCTTTCTTCATGTTTAGACCCTATACTCGTAGATCAACTTCGATTATCTTCGCCAAGGGATCAAAGCAGCGGATGCAGAAGTAAACACGAATACGCACCGCGCAATTTTTGAAAGATGTACCGGTTATGATGGATTGAGGAATGGGAACAGAACTATCAGCAATCGGCTTTTATGTTATACTCAATGGGCCAACCAGCGTGGGATGATGGACGTCTGTTTAAGGCTCATCCGCAGATGCGTAAAATCGTTATGTTTTCTGCAAAGCTTTCGCAAGACATGATCGATATGATGATGCATGGATCTTTAACATGGATCGAGTGGCGGATGTAAAAAGAACTGCCACAAGTAGCTATAGCTACACATCCCAAAGAGGAATCATAAAATCTATGACGGTTGCATAGGATACCGTGCGACTCTACGTTGCAAATCGACGATCTGAAAAGAAATTCAACTTAACACAAATTGTTTGCGTCACAATTTCCTGAACGGAATTCATTATTGACACGAGATCGATTAGTACCTAGTTCGACGTAAACACTTAAAGACACGAGATAGCTGTTGAAAATGGGCTCACGCAAAGGACATTTGTTTTATTATAACGCACACTTGTGCTGCGTAACATGACATTATACATACATCTAGAGACTTAAAGTCATTGTATATCATGTTCGTGTAGTAAGTTCGAAGAGAACAATAATGTGTATGATAGGAAAAACAATTGAAAAAACAATACACAAATCGTGTTCATAGGTTTTTCAGTGGCTGGAACAACCTCACGAGCTGGAACAATCTACAATTCTGCAAAACCGTGTAGTGGCGCAGCGAGAAGAGCTGATCAAAATGTGGAAAGAAGCTCACGACCATCCAACGTACGATCAAAGTTTACTCGAAGAACGAATGAGTGTCTACGAAGATGTACTTCAGGTTAGTATCCACTCGATTTCTTTGCTGAGTCTCGTCTTTAGAGTTTTTACACGGCCTGTAATGCTGTACAAGCTGATCTGACTTGATTTATCAAAACGCAGGAAGCCGTTTCTAATAGGGTACCGTTGCAAGCCGGAGTAGCGTCTGCCCACTGGACCTACACTCAGTCGGTGTTCTTCGCTTCAACAGTTCTCACCACAATCGGTAAGTGAGGCCCTTAAACATCCGGACGGATTCTATGCTCCATTTTTCCAAATACCGCTGATTTGCTACTCGAAATCGTGAACGATTTTGTGTTTTTCACGTATCTTAGGAAGACTTCTAGAAAGCTATACATGTGTGCTTGCATAATATTAGCCTATGTAGATGCGGCAAAAATAGATGTGCTATCCTAAAACAGCTGTGATGTAACTTTGCAACAAAAAAGAAGGTTCTGCTGCATTTTTTCCTAAACAGTAATTGTCAATGTCACGCTCGCTCAACGGATCCTCCGAGTGCGTGTCGTGCGTCATAAGTATAACATATAAAATACTATGCGATTGCGGATGCGCTCCAATTATAGAATCATCCCGTCCAACACTCGCTCATGAATTTCGTGACGAACGATGTTCACCTGAGCTATCCAACAGTGGCCGTTACGTTATATCAGTATTTCATAACGAGGCAGACACCACTTACTGCGATATGATTGTATTGTCATTTTTATAATTGAATTGCACAAGACTGATGGAACAAGGAGTAGAAATAAGTGAGAGAATGCGGAGGTCAAACGAAAGGCTGGACAAAAGAAAACGAAATCAACACGAACTAACAACGATCTATCTTTTCAACACGGTCGACCGAGCGCAGGAGTTTGGGATCCCACGCAACAATGACATACAAAAAAAAAAGGTACATGTTGACGACTCGTGAAACATGCGAGGTGTAGCCTCATATGCTGTTCACGCCCGTTCCAGTCAACCCTTCCTTCGCGTGTCTTACAAGGCAACTGGAATATAATCTCTCCCTGGACAGTGATGTAGTATGGTAAACACACGATCAAGTATACGAAAGAACTTCAGTGGCAACGTAAAATACTTATCGCGAAGCCGAAAATCGCTGATTGGTATACAGTTATTGCGAAGTGCGTTGAAATTGAATCAGTTAGAATGTGGGAAATTATTAGGAAAAGAGTCAGAGATTACAATTTTAGGAGATAAAAGCGGAAGAATGATGACAGCCCCATCTGCAATGCCGGATAAATACGCTTAGCGTCCGTTTAAATTCTAAACCCTTTTGCCCGTCTACATCTTCTTGAAAACATCACTGTGGATCAAAATCGTTTGGTGCTAGAATGCCAAATAGCATCGGCAAGTAGATCGTCGGGTGGTGTGAGTTTCCTGCACGTTTACCTGTCGATTAAAGTAAACGGCAACTGATTTCAAATTGGATAGCTAAAAAGAGCTTCGAGGATTGTTCTCGCTTTTGCGTGTTGAATGCAAATCCGAACAAGGTTTGCATGCCAATTCTTCATTACCATTTTCGGATGTAAATGTTACTCATAAATGGTTCACATTGCATTGATCTTAAACGACAGGTAAATATAGGATGTTGCCAATTTGTTGTACTCGCTGTACTTGCTACTGGAAACATTCTGAAATGTATTGTCGATTGTAGTGGATTTTAAGACTCCTTTTGGGGGACGTAGCCACACAAAGGAGAAACAAAGTGAAAGGTTTACGTTAATTTGTCGCTTTGTATAACAGTAGCTTGTAACCAGCTTTGGAACATACGCACACACACTGAGCTCCGGATGTAGTGAAATGGCTGCAATTCTACTAGAGTAGTAGTCTATACGTATAATATAAACATTGGAAGGGATGTACTGGTATGAACTGGTACAGTGTGTAAAGAATAGCAAAAATCAGGACGAAGTGTGACGTAGTTTGATTTATATATCCAACTCACAGGTTACGGGAACATAGCGCCACAAACAACAAACGGGCGCATTTTTTGCATTTTCTTCGCGCTGATTGGCATCCCGTTTACACTGACGGTCATCGCCGATCTGGGCATGTTGATGGCATCGGCAGTGGCCGCGGTCTACCGTAACATTAACCAACGATCTACCTGGACCAAATCGGAGGCTGCTCAGACGTTCGGCAAAAAATACGGCAAATCCTTGTCGGTCGTTCTGGTGGTGGCCCTTCTCATCGTCTACATCGCCATCGGAGGTGGCATTTTTATGATCTGGGAAGACTGGAATTTTCTAGGTATATTGTGCGATAAAAAAGGAACATAAGCAATTCAGCAGCTGGCCTTTTCACCTATATACTCGAAACCTTTTGATCCTTTTTCTTGTTGAACGTAATTGTCACATATAAATAGTTTGCTATCTAGTGTGTTGTTAGATCGATACACGTACGATATGTTTAGAGTGTTGGCTATACAACGCGACACGACTATACATCAGTTTGTGAGCTGCAATGACATAAGGAATCCTAGTTTTCCATGTCTGGTGAAAATGGATAATGCCTGCATTCTCTGTTTCTTTTTTTCCTTTTTTCTTACTTTTATTTCTTGATTTTTCTTATGAGGTTAGAGTCCTTTTATTTCTGCTTCATCACGATGACCACCATCGGCTTTGGCGATCTGGTTCCAGGTTGGTAAACATTTTGATTTCTTTCTTTGATTAATCGTAGAGTGGAGGGCGTATAGGGATAATAACTTAATAAGTTTATGTCAATTTCTTTACAACATTTTTATTGATGGCGCATGATTAACGTTGGAGCGCAATATTCTCCGATGGCATAGCCAATAGTTTTATGTCGCATAAATTACGTCGTTTATTATTATAGCAGTGTGTTGTGTTTTACCTAAATCGCATATCGTATGCAGTCCATACAGTAGGTCTGTCTCTAAAGCATACAAGCGCTACACCGATGGTTATTCGTTTTAATGATTTATCAATGTGCAAATATGATACCGTATTGTGTTAACGCTTGCGATTAGCGAGCCACCTGCGCTGCATTGTACTGACATAAATGCGCGTATAATGAATCGCGGAGTTACGGCTTGATTACATGGCCTTTATTTTTCTTCAATCGTGTAAGCCAGTCTGACGGCTGTGTATATTGCTCACGTAAGCTACCGAGTGAATTATATTGCTCTATTTAGTTTCTAGAATATAGTGGCATGTACTTTTATACCGTAATGCCCAAACTAGTGCGGATCTTAATAATTTTTTTATAGGATTTTTTAAAAAATGATCGATAATTTTATAAAGCAAAAATGCAGGTTGTATTGCAAAAGGCCTTTCGTATAGGCTATTTTGCAACTAAATTTTTATAGTCTTTTTATTCTTTGTTTAAAAAAAATGTATATCGACCAGTAAAGGAATACTGGAGAACGTGGAGGACTGTTTACGAATAAAAAAATAAAGCATGACAATGACGAGTATAATAGTCAAGCTACATTATACTCTTAAACAAAGGCTATCGTTACTGTAGCCGTACAATCGCGTCGTAGTTTTGCATCGTTGCGCTTGCACAGGAACAGAAATGTCTTTTGATGCTCTTGGTCGATGCTAATGTTTTTGTCGCTTCCGCTTCCGTTAAACAACCCAGTATCCCGCTGGCCGTTCTAACTGACCGACCGCCAGTATCGTTCAGATATATACCAGTAGTCAGTGCTATCATATCATCAAAAGGCAAAAACAACGGAGGCGTGCACGCATCGTGCTTTGTTGTTGTAGAATTCTGGCTGAAGTGAGGCGCACGCTTTTCAAAAAGAAAAAAAAACAAACAATGGAGACCTATAGAGCATTGCTGCTCTGATAATTCATTCAAAAGATTCGAATGTTCTCACTATAAATGTACAATATATACTGTATATCTTCAGGCTTGGGCTTTGATGGCGTCTCTCACCAGCTGGCCACTCCTTCGCAAGTCCTTCACGGTATATATATATATCACATCACCTTTTAATACAGTCGATGATGTCCTATCTGCTGGATGATGATCTTGTTGGGTGTTGTCAATTGCATAGTTTCCCTTTTGCCGTGTGAATCGTCTTTTGATCAACACGGCACCTTCGTTGTGTTCCAGCACTCTCCGTTGACACATTAATGCCCTCACGTGATGCTTGAGTATCTATACCTGGCATTCATATCTTGAATTATGGCGTGAGCACCTTACTGATATCAACCCAATACCTGACTTTCTTATACGTTTTCCTTTGACGGAAAACGATGTGTCATCAAAGTAAATGTTTATACGGACGATTGGACAGCATTTCTGCCGTTGCCCGTCCACACGCGTTTCCTATTTCATGAAGACTTATTGGCATTAGGCCCTTCGTTATCTGTAACCTTTCTGCTTATCATGATCTAACGCGTCTAGGAATTCAATAATTTATCAGGGTGCTTGTGCATTAATAAGAATTAAAATTACTGAGATATCGATTTTTTTAGCTCATTTTGAGTTAAGATCATTTTTGTGCCTCAGAGTCTTGGAAAAACGATGAATGCAACAGACCTATAATGTTTGCTAATGGGCTACAAATATTTGTTGTTCCTGAAGGTCTGACTAGTTTTCTAGAAAAAATACTAGACGGCTGATTGGAAGGACATGGCGAAACTATACAAATGAAATAATTTATATTTTTGTCATATAAAGTTAACTTCTTTGAAGAAAACATTTGAAAAATCATGACCAGCCTACTGATTGAATTGAAACTCAACCAATTTTCAACAGATGAGCAAAATACAAGGATTTTCGATTGATTGTTGATAATCCGAAATTCCTCTAGCGTCAAAGAATAACTTCTAATGCTATATGTGTTTTGGAACCATTTCCTGTCGCAGCTCAAACTGCCTACATGTTGGTATCCATCGCTTACATTCTTGTTGGTTTGGCACTGACAACAAGTATCATCGAACTCATCCGGCGACAGTATGCACAAAGTTGGAAGAAGATGCAAGAGCTCACCAATCGACTGCAAGGTAAATTGTTCCTCACCCTTCGTCCGCTTTAATCTGTACTGTTTAACTTAAGATGATCATGATCGCGTTCAACTAAAAAACCAATCCAACGAAATATCATTCTCTCTTCCACGATGATCATTTAAAGGACTGACTGGTCCATTGGCCGAGACATTACGTCGAATCAGTGAACAAGCGGGCAAGATGAATTCGGACGGCAAACTTGATCCAGCTCTGCTCAAGGAATTGGCTGATTTGAAATTCGCGCTGAACGCCGTCAACGCAGAGATGAGGCGACCGTCAGTTTCCAACTTGTTGCAGCAACCTATTACAGAAGAGGCGGACGTATTCGGAAGCAGCACAGCACTGGACGATTTCAGCTCGAATGGAAGCAACAGTAGCAATGCATGGCCGATGGAGTGGGACGAATGTTGGGAAGAACGCTGGGCAGCTATCGAAGAAATGATGATAAGCAACAAGGCCTTCAAGGATAGAGTAATGCGCATTCTCAGTCAGACTTCAATCAAAGTTTAAACAAAACAAAATAGTACGTTGGCGAATAAATTGTTGTCTCGAAATTCAAGTCATACCTGCACTTTGCCTCCATTGATTTATAGATGAATGAAAATTTGTAGAGTTTGTGTTTATCGATTGTTATTCCTCTCTTTCTCTCTTTCTACTTCTAGTCCACCAGCCATTCACCACCATCGAATACCGTTCACTTTTGTGGTTACCTTAGGTCGTTTATGAAATTGTTATTCGCATAACTCTACACAGTCCCTCCAGCATAGTTTTAGAATAAAATAAAAAGCGGATGTTTAATGAAATAACCTGATGGCCTTAACAAGGTGTAATCAATTGAGGTTTAATACTCTGGCTCCCGTGACGTTCGCTAGTCTGATTCCGACTGTGCCCCCGCATCCATCACAAGGTCGCCATGTTCAAACAATTTTGTTTTGATGCACAAACTGCGACTTTCAATCTGTTCGGTCACTCACTAACACTATTTTATTTTGGCTCTTCCATCGTTTGTTGCACTGCTGAGATTGCTGGTCTGTCTGTATCTATGTCTGCAAGCGAATTTGTCTGTGCGTGTCGTGTTAAACTGTGTACCTTTATTTCAAAAAGACTGTATGAATATCGGTATACAAGGCGAATTTATGCGATAATCGATCGCAACTGGTAACACAACTCTCCTTTGTGCGTTTCTGTCATTATGCTTGTACTGGCTGCAAGTATTCAAAACTAAATAGCGACCCATGGATGGTTCATTCACGTTTCTTGGTGTAGATTTTCATTTTCGTCAAACTATCCATCCGTTTATCCACCCGTGAGAGCGCCTCTTGCGAGTGTGTTGTTTCACTCGAAGCAGAAACTCATTTGTAGCCAGACGGCACTCCCATCCAGGCAGAAAATCACTCTTATGCCTCGACCATGCCTCGACCCAAAACACTGGTTTTTTTAAAATGATAGTATTCCCCGCAAGAGGGGTACCCCTTTTCTGAGAGGGAAAATAGCCATAGTGGAGGAACCAGGGGTATATGACTCTCTCTAACTATGCAGACGAACAAGCGAAAAACGTTGGCTGGCCGGCCTTCAGTCAGCGTCATCCCACCGTCCCGCGAGATTTTCTTATTACGCGAAAACAGTTTTGGTAGGCACACAGTAAACACTGTTCTTGCCTTTACTGGCGAATGCAAAAAGCACACTTATCTCAGTAGTTCATGGTTTAAACATCGAAATGGATACCGTAGAATTTTGGATATGGGAACATGCTACCAAATATGGGATGACCAAAGTATTAAAAAGTAGTATTTTTATAGCATAATGTTGCATTTGAGTTTTGTGAAATCATAATTTAAATTTTTTTAGAAATAAATTATGGTTTTCCTGAAATCAACATACCAAATAGTTGGTTGAGTGCTCTTTGCTTACAAGAAATCAAGAACGAGTGGGGTAGAAAAGGCAGCCAAATCACTCCAAAAGTGTTAAATGCTTTACGAGAAAGTTTGACTAGTACTTTTAAGCTCTACATCAAGGATGTAAAGCATGTTATGAGAACTGCTGATTGTATCCAACTTGAGCTATGCTGCAAGGCAGTTGTACGTTAATAATATTTAATCATTTTGATCTTAGTCATTAAATATCTCTACAATCTCCAGTTCCATGTGATGCGGTCAGCAAATTGTACATCTGCAGTGAAGTTACAGACAAAAGAAGCATTTTTTCCTTGCTGGAATGTGGCTCTTTGGACAAAAACAAAAAATTCTTTTGGTCTAAAGGTGGTGCAAATAAGTTACTTCTTAAGTCATACAATTTAAATGTTCATTATTTTCCAGGATGACATTTTCATGGAGGAAATCAAATTTTTTTATTCAGAGTTACGATTAAAATTGGGTCAAGTTGACCGTGAGAAAGAAATATTGGACACATTCGGAGATATGATGAAAAAGTATTTCCCGTCACTAATTTCCTTCATGCGAAAAATCAAACTTAGTAGACTGGAGAAAATTCAAAAGAATAAAACAAAGCTAGACAAACAGTTTGAGTTTTTGCGAGGCCGGTTAAGTAATGGCTTCCTTAACGAGTTAATAATATTAGATGTGTTAGAAGATGTTCAAAGAAAGAAGGTCACGGAGAAGGCGTTGAAATTCTGGAAAGAGGTTGGTTATTCGCTTTTTAGTTAACGACCCCGTGGGCTTTTAAATTTTGCATTCTCGAAATTACAGAGCAAACAAGTAGAAGCCACAATGGACACTTCTATAGAAGCTACGCTGTACGCCCTACCACCCGATCCCAAATTTACAAGCAACGACAATCAATTTTATCCTCCCTGTTTTCTAACAAATCCATTTATGCCAACGCATATTGTTCTTGAAAATGGCGGCCAACTTGAGGTATGCACTTAGATACGTATTGTAAGTGATAAACTTAATTTTCTATAAACCTAATCCAGTAACTTACGTCTACTAGGCGATTCTAATCAATAGAACTGTTCCACGAAAACCGAATGGGGAAGCTTTCGGGCCCCATTGGTTTGCTGATACAAGATTTCCTGTTATTAAATCCGAGAAAGACGACTTGTCGATCGATTGTAATAGCAAAAAGGAAACAAGTAGCGTTTCCGAAATATCGAATATTGTTCCCTTTATTGAGCGAAGAATGGAGCGCTCTATTAAACTCTCGTTGTATACAGATGACGGATCAGAGAAGGAAGAAGTTTTAGTCCCAAACTCGTCTGATGAGGAACCCGCACAGGGTCTAGTACGTCGTGATGAAATCGGAAGTCTAACGAGTTATAACCTACCGAAAGGGTCAGAACGTGTTAACTCTGTTCAGTCATGGGTCAATAATAGCCGTCCCCACAGCCCTTCTTCAATTGAAAATGGTATTTCATTTAACTTGAATTTAAAAAATAAAAGTTAAATTGTTTTCTGCAATTTATAGAAAACGGTGCATTAGAGGAAAATTTAAAGATTGCTTCCAGAGAGCTAACTAGGTGTAAATCAGTACCACCTACCACGAATCTATCTTTACATGAAGAAGACCAACAAGAAACTGTTGCGAAAGAAAAGGCAAGTGAATGGGTAGAACCGGACGGCGATATAACTGAATTCAAGTCTGGTGCCATTACGTCTCTTGGTGAAGTTCAAAAATCCTTTGTAGCCTACATCCACACAACAGACACTGATTTTGTAAGCTCTACGACCGCTTCAAGCTGCAACAGGATCCAGACTAGATCCCGTTATAAACAATTGACGGGACTAGCAAACTGGAAGAAAACGGAAAGGACTGATTCATGGAGTTATGAGGGTGACAATGACGCCGAATTGAATTCATCACATTACGATTTTCCACGCCGTCTTCGCAGTCAGTCTCGAATAGTTACTCCAGATTCCGTGGCAGAAAAAAGGAGTACTCGGTTAAAGAGAAAATGCCGTAAGTTGTCAAGTTCAACTTCCAGTTCTGACTGTTTAGCAAGCGCCAAGAGGTTCCAACTCGAATCCCAGACTTCAGATGGTGTACCGACTTCGTATAGAACTGCAACTTCGACGGATGCCAAATCTGAAGAATCGTCGAGTGGAGAAAAGAGAACTTGGCTGACTGACCGAGGGGATGTAACACCACCTTTGGCAGAAGCATCTTCTAATTATCATACTCCTACCCATCAAGTCGATTCAGTTGTGACGGGACCTGAATCCGAAACAATCGGAATGAGGACCGGGTTCAAACGAAAACTATATGATGATGCAGAGCTGGCTGAAGATAACTCAAAGAGCAAAAGAATCTCGGTAGATGACATGTCAAATGGGAGGAATACCTTACCAATTGTTGTAGAAAAACTGAAACAACATTGTGAAAAGCTGCGCATGAGTGACGCGTGTTTTGCCGGACATTGCGAAAAGCTCGATTTGTGTATTCAACGTCTCTCTTCATCCCACCAAAAACTACTTAGGAAAAGTAATGCAGTTCACGACTCCACTGAAGAAAGCATAGTTCAAAAGAAGTCCCCCTTAATGGATTAAGATGCAACCGAGTCCTTTAATTATAATCTTTTGTTTAAATAAAAATTAATAATTTGTGTTGGATTTTTACGCTGTAAACTCCCGGGGTAGGGAAACAAATACTGTGGAAAACAAATTTGCAAAGAAAGTTTACGCTTTTCGATAAGCGTGTTTTTTTTTTTTTTATTATTTTTTTTGTTTTCTCTTTTCTTGTTCGTTTGAGTTGATTTCATTATTAGAGAATGTCGTTTTTCAGCTTCATCTGAATCACAGATTAAACAAGTGTAAATAATTCATTTATTATATCGCTCGTTAAATCCGTTTGTTTCCAACACCAAAAACTTCATTTTGCACTGCCTTTAACCTAAAAATAATGTTCATCTCCAGCACCATCACTTAAGGGGGTGACTTGAACACCTTGCCATTGTCGTACAAAAGTTCGTTAATCTCGCTTACAAACATTCCCCATGCAACGAGTTTTAGACTTAGCAATGCCAAAACGGTAAAATGTAAAAGTAGTAAAAATTTTTACTCATACAAGAAAACTAAAAAAAAAAAAAAATGAAAGGATAGGAAAAATTATGGAAGAACAGAATCAAAGATTTTCAGCAGTATCATGGATTACCCAGTTACTTGAAGGCTGACTAGACCTAATTATCTAGAGCCTAATTTTCAGGAGCAAGACAATATTATATAATGGGACCACATTCAGGCCTCAATGATAAGATTTTTCGAGGAAATTATCTTGGGGCTTCAGCTTTTGCTATGTTCAGCAGCCATTGAGCCATCAGAGGCTTGTGAGCAGTTAAATGATCAAGGGCTTCGTCAAATCGAAACCATTTGCGACGTCTCCCTGATAAAACAAGCCAAAGCGATGATAAGAATTACCATAAACATATTATAACTTCAGACTTAAAATCATTGAAATACAACCAATTGTTTTTGAATCGTCCCATTCAGATAGTTCATCCGTTACATGTAGAACGTAGACAGTAGTTCGGTGTTTTCTCTCGTTATTCTAGAATTCAAACAAGAAAGAGATTTTTTACAAAGATGATTATATGATGATATAATAGTAGTTCAATACTTCAAAAACACCAAGACAAACGCCAAGACGCCCGGAAACACCAGCCTCTTCCATGACTTCTCGAACCGCAGTTTCGGGAGGCATTTCTTCAGGTTCAAGCCCACCACCAGGAACTATCCAACTACTGCTCTCATTGGAAGATGATACAAGGAGAATCTGCCACAGACAATAATTTT
Source organism: Daphnia magna (assembly GCF_020631705.1). NCBI lineage: Eukaryota > Metazoa > Arthropoda > Branchiopoda > Diplostraca > Daphniidae > Daphnia > Daphnia magna. The sequence goes on from NC_059183.1 coordinate 1,312,542, forward strand.
TGTCATTCATTGTACCAATTGTCTTAATGAAATTAACAGCAGATATCCTGACAACCTACTTGATTTTGGTCATTTTCTTTGACACATACACAAGCTGCCCTTTTTCGATAACCATCGTCATCGTACACCCTGGTCGAATTTGGCTTATCTTTCACCATTTTATGCTTTGGCTTAACCAAGACTAAGTAGAAATACACAACGAATAGTGTTGCAACAGTCAAAACAGCGAGAAAAAAGTTTCTTTTCTTGTTTCAGATATCACGCAGAGAAATCCACAATTCTGTGAACTACGGATTTCTTTTCAGTAGGCTACCGTACTTAAGGAAGAACACAACTTTTCCTCTAAATTATTGTAAGTTGAGATTTCGTTTAACTGAAAAACAGAACTTTCAGGCGCTATTGTGTTGCAATGAGACGTGTAGACACTGTATAGCCACCATGCACCATTATGTAGGCTAGTCTGTTATTGCACATTATGCATAGCGTACAGTACAAGAGCAGGCTCCTAGACGGAACCGTCAAAGCAGTCAAAGGATAAACTGTTAAACTTGTTCAGCTTCCTTCAGCCACGCATTTTCGGGACTGCGTAAAACGTGGGGTACCGGAGAACATTGGGTAAAGTGCAGGGTTTCGGTGCGGAGTGATCACGTGTGGTCAATGTTTAATTTCCTTGCCATAAACTGTCACAATCACATCTTGCGGAAAGTAAAATAATCAATAATTAAAATTAATTCGGAAAATTGTGTAACTGACAACAAAAAATAAATCTATATATGCTACGACAGAATTTCTTTCCACTCATGCGAAAACCTCCGATGCACGAACGAAAGGCATATAACTCCTAGCGGAGCCGTTCGGTTTGATCTTCTATACCAGTCATATCATATGTTACTTATTCACGCAACCGTTGTGGCGGACGTAACGATAATCAGACCTCCAATTTTTCTTTTCCACCACGCCGTGGCGCTAGCTGTAGAACTAGGTACGTACCCGTACTATGTTAAAATTGGTGAAAGTTTTTCAAGACAGTTGTCAGGCCTTGAAATTCTAAACAGCATTTGATTGTTGACACGACACATTGTAATGTCGACGTGTCTTTCAGTTTGTTAAGACGGAAGTATTCTGTCTAGTTTAAACTTTAAAATTAAAAATGGACATAGAAGAGGTTTATGAATCATCAAAAGAATTGTTGAATGCTAGTGGAAAAGAAGGTTCCGACACAGAACCTATATTAGAAACCGAAGAAATCGGTTCCACTTCAGTGAAAAATGCTAACGAAGTGCTAACTAAGTTTCGAGCTATTATCGCGGAGTATTTGCAAGGTGATACTGTCCTTGATGGCCTCGATGATGTGACAAAAGGCGTTCTTGGCTCCTACTCCTTAGCAGGATATCTGGATTATGCCATCCCATCAGGAAAAGAAATTGTTGTCACTAAACTTTTACAGCATTGCTGCTTTCAACTACAAGATTTTCTTAGGTAGTAGTTATTGCTTAAAACTTTTTTGAGCTACTTGATCACATGTTTTTCACATTCAGAGTTTCAGACGGAATCTGCTATGCCCATGAGGAAGCAACCACAGCAGTTGTCCAGTTAATTCAGATGCAGCTTTTGAATCTTTACCCTAAGTACAGGTATGTTTAAAATTTTTTTATGGCTTATCCTCACAGATTTCAGACATTATGTTAGGAATTTTTCTTCATTTTACAGCACACAAGGCTATGAAGCTTTATACTCCTGCCCACCCACCATTTACATAAGCCCCTTGTGTATCCCATCTTTGGCTAATGCAGTATGTAAAAAGCTTGGATTCCCAAGTAGTTGTGTCAAGGTTATGAAAATGAATGGTCATGATCTTAAAAAAATGGAGAAATCTTTGCAAGAAGATCTTGCTGCTAAAAGGGTTCCATTAATGATCATTGCATCATGTGGATCACATCATTCTGGCCAAGTTGATAACCTAGTTGGTGTTTCCCAGCTCTCTCAACGTTTTAATGCCTGGTTTCATTTGGAGGGCCATTTAATAAGCCATCTCAGTCTTCATGATCAGCCCAAGAAGGTAACCAATCCTGCCTTCAATGTATCCTCATCTCTTTTATGTATTTTTTGGATAAATATTGTTTGTTTTTCTTTGGTTAGACTCTTCAGGTAGCTGATAGTTTGCATTTGGACCTAAGGCAATTACTTGGTATTCCCAGCCTCCCGTATGTGGTATGATTGTTTTAATTAAAAACTCAAATCCGCAAGCATTTAAAAATCTCGAACTTGATTCGCTTACTAGACAATGTACCGCCACTGTGAAATAGCTTTACAGAGAGCTGCCTACTTGACACCATCTCATTGCTCACCATTCAGTGTGGTTCCTTTGTGGTTTGCCCTTCAGGTAGAATTCCATTTTTCATTTCCACTAAATTAGTGATGACAAAGAATTGTATTCTAAATTCTAGAATTTGGACTCCACAACCATCAGTAATCGCTTTCGATCGGCGGTTGAACTTAGCAGGATGCTTATCAATCGCCTTGTCACCATTCCTAATATTCAAATTATGGTACGTTCCGTCGACGCAATGTTTGGCTTGTATGTAATCTGAAACGAGATAATTAAAAAAGTTATTTTGTAGAGCCATGTACCAAAGACTATCAAACCGTCATCAAGTACGGAATTGAAAGACACCTTAACCGAAGATTTAGAGAGTGTCCAATTAGGTGAAGTCGTCGATAGTAAAGGCGATGAGATATCCGAAGTAAGAAAGATAGTGGAAGAAATAGGTGATTTACTTGAAAGAAATGAATCACCCATGGAAGACGATGGAGTAACTAACGTTCGTGATGATGACGCAGAACTATGTGATAACGAGAAAACGAAGCCCGAGGTAAGAGGAACAGCTTTCACTTCGAAGTGTTCTGCATGGTTAATTATTACATATTTTTAAATTCTTTTTTATCTAGGTCTTAATGGATAGTATCGTTCCGGTTGTAGTATTTCAGTATCGTCCTAAAGCTAAAGAAATTGGGGAATGCCCTGGAAACCTGTTAGATGATTTGAATTTATGGGTAAAATTTCGAGAGTAGAAAATTTTAAACACTCGTTAAAATACTTTGTCTCTTTTTGATTGATATAGTTGGTTCAAGTTTTGGAACGAGCCTGTGAAGAGATTCATATGGACATTATAGACATTGACGACAGTGGATATGCTCTTCGTTTTTCGCCATATGATTGCAAATCATTCCCAACCGTGGATAACCTACAGAAATTTCTTGAAAATCTTGACCAGCAGTTGGTATTGCTTAACAGCCACATTAATCAAATCCCTTTAGCACTTGCTGATTTTTTTTTTTTTTCTTCTAGGAAATTTTGAATGCAACTGTTGATCATAAGAAAACGCTTAACAAAATTATAGAAGTAAGTGGTGGAGAACTTCAATTGGTTGAATTACCTGGGTGGGCCGGGCTTGGAGGAGTGAGGTTAGTACTATTTAACAACTTGTTATCGAATTTATATTACTGTAGTGTCGTTTCCTCTACTTAAGATATTTACCTGCTGCTTGGCGATCAAACAACACTGAACAATTACCTGACCAAGGCAAGGAGGAAATTAACAGGATAAACAGAGAGCTTGTTGCAAAATTGAAGGAAACAGATTCTGCATTTTCTTTGGGTAATTTGTTAGTCGTAATTAAACCTTAAGACAATTCGTAGTAAAACGAATGTAATTTTTTAATAGGTGAAGGAAGGGATGGCCTATCTTGCGTTCGTTTTGGAATGGTTGTGGCCATTACCGATGTAGAAGCATTAGCTAATTTAGTGCGTCAAACTGGTCTTGATCTTGAGGCATCAACTTTGGCACTTGAAACCATGGCAGTGATGATTCGAAAAGGTATAGAGGAAGCACAAGCTGAATTACAGCGGGAAACAGAGGAGAAACTTTGGCAGGAAGGTTTGCTACGGCACATTCCCGTAGTGGGGTCCCTTGTCAACTATTTCTCACCACCACAGAAAACGTCTATCAAGGGACGATGCCTAAATTTGCAAAATGGCCGAATAGAAAAAAGTGATGTTATGATTCATTCTGTACCAGTCGAAGAGGCATCTGACGCATTAAGACAACCAAGAAATGCCTTTAGTCGCTAATGAAGAAATCAATGACGCACCCCATGAGTGATTACATATAGCTTTGTGTATGCTTTTTTCCTAATGGGATTCTTATATGGTATTGGTCTTGTTTGTTTCTTTTTCGTCTTGTTATAAGTACGCTTTCTTGTTTTCATTTACATTCCTATGTTTGTCACAATCAGTATTTAAAAAGTTGTTATTTGAAATGATTTAATAAATGAGTTCTTTACACCCTAAGCCCGTAATTCTTCTTCAAGACTTCAAATACACATTCTTTTCCTGCTTCCGCGTACTATTTTCTTCCGGATTTCTATCCTCGAAATCTTATCAGATCTATTTTATCAAGAGAATTACGAAGAACTTACAGAAAACGACAAGATTAAATGATACACTTGATCCGTTATGACGCGTTAAAAGTTGTTCTGAAAACGGTTCTAATGATATTTCATGAAATAATCAAGAGATATTATAATTTATTGGGAGTTTCCTTTAACTATTGATGAGTAGGTTCCAAAGTAGCAGTGTATATCAAGTTTAAGTTGTATTGACCTAGGCCACACTGTAGAATCTCTCGCAGCCGAACCGGACAGGGTTTCCTTATCGTTCATCAAAGCAATGTGCCACGTAGTTTGTTCACTTGCGAGTTGTCCAGAGAAGCTCCACAGTTGCATTCACTAGACGGGACTAGATTAATCCCATATTGTCACGCAAAAGGCGAGACGAATAGCCAACCAGAAAGCAGAGGGCAAACTAATTTGCTGCTAAAAGAAACGTACGACCTTCTTCCGAATGAAAGGGTTTTCTTTTGATGAAACTAGATTCTTTAAAAACTTTCTAGAAGAAAAAAGATCTAGCAGTAAAGGAAAAGAATTGCATAAAGCTAGACCTCCAAAGGTGCAATTATTGTTTATACTATATTATTGCAGGACGACAAGAGATGGCTAGTAGTTGACGTTTCGTCCCGTCACTGGAGGGCGTTTGTTTGGAGAAAAAAAAAAAAAATTCCCTGCATACACCAGCCAATCCCAGCCCAAGTCTACGACAGGTGTGTAATTCCCTATACCTAGGTAGTACGTACGTACTATACTCTATCTGCTGTTATCCCCCTCAATTAGTAGCCCCTTGTCATCTGTACTTAACAGTCCTCAATCCTGCGATCGCATACGGTCGACTTGGTGGCAACATCAAAGGCAGTAGGACATACACTCAAGGTAAAATCGCAATTAGTTTTGATTGTTTGTGAAAGTTTACTTTTATCGCCGTTGATCGTATGATCAACCACAGTTATAATCTAAATGGGAGTTTAAAAACAAAAACCTTGTTGACGTCATTGAATCAGGAAAAAATAAGTACTGACGAAAGCCCTCTCTTATCATTTTAAAAATTATCAATTACTGTGGGAAGCCTATTTGGTCCGTTTCACTCCATGTCTAGTAATATTTTTTCTTTTGTGAAATTGTCTCTAACAAAAAACTGTGAGTAAGGGAAGGGAATCCAGCATATGTTTTACCAACAGGAAGTTAGGTGAGAAAAACTGAAACGTTAGTACTTCCTGTCATCCTATGTCTCCCCTTTTCTACTTTAGTTTAGCTGGCGGTTAGGAGCGAGTCCAACAGTACGCCGCTTTGTCACCAGAATCCTAAATAATACTTGGTTATGTACCTGATGCGGTATTAATAAAAGGTGAAACATTACAACAGAAAAAAGAAAAAAAGGTCTAAATTCATGTTTCTTTTCAAAAGGTGGAATGCAAGAATCATTTTTCGGCCTAGAGCCAAAGATGTATACCATAGGGCTTTTTTTTTTTTTTTTTGCAGTCGGACATTTGATGAAGATACTAAGATAGTCGAATGATTCATAGGTTATAACTAGATGTTGACCTAATCAGTTTCGTTTGCTGGAAAGTTTGCGGGGAAAAACAAAAAATTTTACCGGAATTCATTCCCAATTTGTCTAACTTTATGCTTTGTGCAAGGCGATTTCGGCCCTGGCAAATCGATCCGGCTGGTAGAAGCGGTTGACTGGTCAAGCTTAAATCACCTAGTCCGAAACTGAGGCGCTTGTTGTACTTGTTTTTTCTCCCATATCCCTCTTTTGTACATTCTTTCTTTTGTGCTTTGGTTTTTGTACCAAACATTTTCCCACTTCCTTTTATCAGTCATTAAGGTAATGCACACGGTTTCCGTTTGGTTTGGCTAGCGTCTATTGCGCTACACGGGATTTCATTTCACACGGATAAAAAACATTAAAAAGCAGACAAACCCACGCGTAACATTCGGCATTGCTAGTATTATACTGCGCAAGTAGCCTACTAGTACAAAAGCTAACAACAGCTCACTCGACATGCTGGCCGATTTTTTTTTCTTTCTGGAAATTCACCGTACAGAAAGCATCCAGTGGCAATGTGAACGAACCAGAGAGGTTTCGTGGGCTAGGACGAGGATGATCATTCGACCATCTGTTCTTAGCTGTTAGCATCGCATGTGTACCAGGTGAATAACCTTGAGGTTTTTCACCGATGGGTATCGTCCACTATCTCTTTGTCCCGTTTTCGAATCATCTTCCTTCTACCGCACGTCTTTTGTGTTAGAAATTCAAAATCTAAGTATCTGTATCTGTTGCAAACCTCCTGCGACAAAATCACGTTTACGGAGTCTTTAAAGTGAAAGAAATTGTGGTTTTTGTTGAAAGGTGCGAATTTTCGCTTTTATCTTATCATCAAAACTATGACGTTTAAAGTTGAAGTGTCGGTTGTGTTTCAAACATACATTTCTTTTTCTCCCTTCGGTAACCGAACATTATTCAGATTTTCTTTACTTTTAATGCCTTGTTGGATGTTGGAGATGGCCAACCGTTAATTTAAAGTTGCAACCTTGTCGTTACCTTCCACTTGGCTTTGTTACTTTTGTAAACTGGATTACTGTTAACTGGTTTCTGGTAGTTAGTCTGGTTCGACTGGTCCTAGAATATTTGGTGACGTTTCATCGTCATCATCGTCTGCTTCCTTTTGTCAGTGCAATCACCCCCCACCCCCCATCATTCGGTGTTTGAGTCTTCTAGTTTACACTTGTGCAAATGCAAATTGAAGTAACTCTGAATTTAGCATGGCAACTAAAGGTTCTATAAAGGCAGAAGGACCACCTTCTGCACCCAAAAATGTGCTTGTCTTGCCAAAAGAAATGGTAAGAAATTATCTATGTTGACACAAATATTGGGTATAACCTGTCGCCCATCGTTATGGTCGGCAGCCTGAAGAAACCTTGTTTCCTTGCACTGAGTGTTTCGAATTGGTTAACTGTACTTGAGAATCTCTTGCATATTTCAAATTCAAATAACATATTTTGTAATGTTTATTATAATTTTTTTTTTGTGTTTACAGATGGACAAACAGAAAGTATGGGTCCCTGATGTTCACAAAGGTTTCATTCTGGGTAATATAGTGGATTTAGGAGCTGAGACAATAACTGTTCTACCAAGCGAGCAAGGACTGAAAGAAATCAGGTGTCCATATGATCGAGTCTATCATGCTGAAGAAGATGACAACAAAGATGTTGATGACACTTGTAATCTTATTTTCAAAACCCTACTTCAAATTTTAAATCATATATAATTTACATATTCTTTTTAAATAGGTTCTTTGATGTTCTTGAATGAAGCAACTTTTCTAAACAATGTAGCACTCCGCTACAAAAGAGACCAAATTTACACTTATGTTGCAAACATTCTAATTGCAGTAAATCCTTACTTTGAAATCAAGGGACTCTACAGCAAAGAAGCTATCAAGAAATACCAAGGGAAATCATTGGGAACACTTCCTCCTCATGTCTTTGCCATTGGTAAATAAATCTTATTTTTAAAAAATTCTGAATCACAGATTTTGAAAAATACTTTCTTGATGCAGTTGACAAGGCATTTAGGGACATGCGAGTATTAAAGCAGTCCCAGTCTATTGTAGTGTCGGGAGAATCTGGAGCGGGAAAAACTGAATCGACCAAGTACATTCTCAGATACCTCTGTGAATCGGGAGGACTGGCAGCAGGCCCAATCGAACAAAAGATCCTAGATGGTAAGCTTGTCATTCTTGATGCCCAAGATGTCTATAGAAAAATGTATTTTCGCGACTAAGGCACATAGCTGACTTATCAATTAAAAACGGGAATATCTTTTATAGCTAACCCACTGTTGGAAGCTTTTGGAAATGCAAAAACCACGCGAAATAACAACAGCAGTCGTTTCGGAAAATTTATTGAAATTCATTTCACATCCAAATATACCATCGCCGGTGGTTTCATTTCCCATTATTTACTCGAAAAGTCGCGTATTGTTACGCAAAGTAAGGAAGAGCGCAACTACCACTTCTTTTACCAACTGTGTGCTGGTGCAAATGAAAAACTGAAGCAACAGCTCCAACTGCAAAGCCCCGATCACTTTCATTATCTTTCTCAAGGGTATAAGTTGACATTTTTTTTTTATTCAATAACATGTCTTTATGATACCATCGTACTATAATCAACAGTTGCACCCAGTACTTCCTTTCCAAAGGATCTGAGGTGTCATTAGATCCAAATAGGTATGTGTCTAGTAATTGGTATTGTGCAGAAATTTACTCAAAGTTTTTTCTGAATTACAGAAAGAGTAAAGAACATCGTAGCCGAGGATCCTTGAACGATCCGTTGCTGGACGACGCCAATGACTTTAAGCAAACGGATAAAGCTTTGAGTAATCTGGGGTTGTCCGACGACGAAAAGCTTGCAATTTATTCTGCTGTAGCAGCAATCTTACATCTGGGAAACATAGTATTCGAAGATAACGCTGAAGATGCTCGTGGCGGCTGTCAAATAGCCAAATCTAGTCATCAGGCACTAAGAAACGCATCAGCTTTGATTGGCGTGGATCCAGAAGAACTTCACCATGCGTTACTCTCTCGAGTTATGCAACCAAGCAAAGGAGGTATTAAGGGTACTGTCATTATGGTCCCACTTAAGGTAACTTCACCTGTTGGCACTTGATATGTCTTCTTTGTATATATACATTTACATTTCCTGAATTTAGGTATTCGAAGCCAACAATGCTCGTGATGCGCTAGCAAAAGCAATTTACAGCCGTCTTTTTGACTATATCGTCCAACGGATCAACCAAAGCATTCCATTCCAATCATCCGTGCATTATGTCGGCGTATTAGATATAGCGGGCTTCGAGTATTTCACCATTAATAGTTTCGAGCAATTTTGCATCAACTATTGCAATGAAAAACTTCAGCAGTTTTTCAACGAACGCATACTAAAGGAGGAACAGTGCTTGTATGAGAAGGAGGGTCTAGGCTTGAAAAAAATTGCGTATGTAGATAATCAAGACTGCATCGATCTGATTGAGGCTCGTACCAGTGGAATTTTTTGTATCCTGGATGAAGAATCAAAACTACCGAAATCGAATCACACACACTTTACTTCCACCGTTCATTCGGCCAATCCTAATCATTTCCGTTTGGCTCTGCCACGAAAATCGAAATTGCGTGATCACCGGGAAATACGCGATGATGAAGGGTTTTTAATCCGCCACTTTGCTGGCGCTGTTTGCTACCAAACTGCCAAATTCATTGAAAAAAACAATGACGCCCTTCATGCTTCCCTAGAATGTATCATCCAAGACAGCCACAACCCATTCCTTAAAGGTATTAAAATTGAACCGGTTTTTAGGCTTATTACACGGTGAAAATTAAACGGTTTTGCAGGTTTGTTCGAGTCCTCTACAAGTAGCAGCTCACAGCAATGGAAAGGGAAATTGTCTTTCATTAGTGTTGGCTCCAAGTTCCGAATGCAACTCACCGAGTTGATGGAAAAACTACGCAGCACCGGAACCAATTTCATTCGTTGCGTTAAGCCCAATCTCAAGATGGTTGATCACCTTTTTGAAGGAGGCCAGATCCTCTCGCAGCTCCAATGTTCTGGAATGACGTCTGTTTTAGAACTTATGCAAGAGGGTTACCCATCGCGAGCGCCTTTCTCCGACTTATACAATATATACAAATCTATATTGCCACCGCAGCTGGCTCGCCTTGATCCACGTCTCTTCTGCAGGTCTCTTTTCCAAGGTTAGTCTTGCTTGAGAAAGCATCCACTATTTTGATGACAGTTTTTTAAATAACACCTTCATATACTTTTATTTTACAGCGTTAAACCTTAACGACCAAGATTTTAAATTTGGCTTGACAAAGGTCTTTTTCCGTCCGGGAAAATTCGCCGAATTCGATACACTCATGCGCTCCGATTCAGACCATTTGCGCAAACTGGTCAATCTTGTTAGACAATGGTTACTGAAATCACGCTGGAAGAAAGCTCAGTGGTGTGCTCTCAGCGTCATCAAGCTGAAGAATAAAATCTTGTACCGAGCCCAGCAATTAATAATTATACAAAAAACCGTCCGAATGCATTTGGCTCGTAAGAGATACCGACCTCGAATCATGGCGCTGCGTCAAGTACGGGGCCTTCAGCAATCCGTCCAACAATCCGAAAGGATTGTTCATCAGTTGAAGGATAAACAAATTTCAGTGCAGCAAATGCAAAAGTTGCAAGCCGATCTGGAAAACGCTGCCCAGTTGTTTAAAATGAACGAACGCATTAACGAAAAGGAAATAAAGATGATCCTTGCCAAACTCGAGCAACAGGCTGACGAACATATGAAAACCCTTACAGCTAAAGTGGAACAACAAAAATCGGCGGAAGAGCAAGAGAAATTAAGGAAAATTCAAGAAGAGATGGCTCGTGAACGTCGACGAAAAGAGGAAGAGGAGCAAAAGCGACTGGAAGAAGAAGAGCACCGAAGAAAGAGAGCAGAAATGGAAATTAAACGTAAAGTGGAAGAGGAAACGCGAAAAAAGCAAGAAGAAGATGACCGCCGAGCCGCCGAACAACTGCAAGCTGAAATGGAACGCAACGGTGTCAATCAAACTCGTCTGTTGGAACAACTGGAGCAAGAACGACGTGATCATGAGCTGGCCCTCCGTCTTGCGCAGGAAACCAATGGACAAGTGGATGATGCAGATCTAAGCAGTCAACTGCGTCGCTCAGATGTTGTTATGCTGCAAAGAGCTGCGTACGCAGGAAAAAAATATGACCTCTCTAAATGGAAATACTCTGAGCTGCGTGACACTATCAATACGTCTTGTGATATTGAGTTGCTTGAAGTACTGTAGCCAACCATTCTCAGACCAAGAATATCGATTTACGTAATCATATTTTTTTTGTTTTTTTTTTGGTTTTTTTGTAGGCTTGCCGGGAAGAATTTCATCGCCGTTTAAAAGTTTACCACGCTTGGAAAGCTCGTAATAAGAAGCGAACTGCCGTAATGGACGAGAACCAGAGAGTGCCCCAAGCTGTACGTTTTTCAATTCTTTTTCTACATCATATTCTTTTTTTAAATTATTATTATTATTATCTTATTCAAATATACACATCACAAGACATTTTCCTATATTCGTTATTTCATCTTTGCCTAGGTACTGGATGCTGCGAGCAAGCCTGTATTGCGACCCAGGGCTTCAGTTATGGTTCACTCTGATGCACAGCGCTTTTTCCGCATTCCGTTTGTCAAGCCAAATGCTGAAACTAGCAGTAGTGCACCTGCCGATAAGAAAGGTTACTGGTACGCCCATTTTGATGGTCAATGGATTGCAAGGCAAATGGAATTGCATCCGGATAAGCCTCCAGTGTTACTGGTAGCTGGTCAAGATGACATGCAAATGTGTGAGCTAAGCTTGGATGAGACTGGCCTGACTCGTAAAAGAGGAGCAGAGATTCTTGAACACGAGTTCGTTCGCGAGTGGGAAAAAGCTGGAGGTGCCACCTACGTCCGGCCAGCCGATCGCAACCGCAAGGCTGCAATTACACCGACTAAATAACAACTGTCATTCCAAAATTTACGTCGTGTTATTAATATTTTTACAGTTTCAGTTTTGTTTTAGGCCCTAGTAGAAGAAAAGCGGCAAGCGGTGACATTAAGTTGAATCAGTAGTGCATTCCAAACTCTTGCAAACAGAATTTGTTTCTTTAATTTACCTTAGTTAAACAATAAAAGGCCTAGCATTCCACGCATTTTGTTTTTATGTTGTTACCCGCTTATCTTTCCACCCTAATAACTACGTTGTTATTTGTCGTTTAAAGTTTGTCTACTCTTTGTCTAAATGTTCAAGATTTAGGGTAAAGTGGCACAGAAGAATGCTGCCGTTGGATGTTTTCTCGTTTATTTCAGACAGTCAAGGCATGCGCGACTATTTTAGAAGTTATTCAAGCTCCAGAAATGCATGTGCACCTTTAATCCTACCTAACTCGCTACATTAATTGTCATGGTAACTAGATTGAAACACAAAATCAGTTGCTCTCTGAGGGCATCTTGACTAGTGCGATTTGACTGAAAACAACCCCTCTTCGTCTCCATTCCAGGTCCAATCATCGATATACTGAGCTTCGGCAACAGATTGGCTTTCCGTGGTAGACGTGGCTATATTTGCTTTGGCGATGGAAGGCCGCAGAGGCTGGTCTTTTTTCTGACGAGCTTTAGTAGAACGCTTACGACTTTTCCTTTTATTCTGTCAAAGGAAAATGTTCGTATCAATCATGCTAAGGAGAAATTTAACTACCTCCAAAACCTTGGATGATCGCGCGGAATGGATTCTGTTTCCACATGTGCACGCTGAAGGTGGGCTTCTCTTACTTTTGGAAAGTTTATTTGTGTCTACGAAATTCTGAGACCGCTTTCTGCGCCAAGAACGCTCTGAGTAAAAAAGCGGTCTTTTTAGGTTAACATTGTTGTACCTTTTTATGAGTACAGAAATCCTGGTAATTTTTTTCTGGCAATATTGGCTCAATTGGTCTTTTGTGCAGGGATTGATACAGCATTCTTCAATTATTCCTCGCGTAGTTCCTAAGTGTGCGGTAGTGGTTAGAAGAGTAGAAATGGTAAGAAAAGAATTGGAATAAGAATAACTTACGATTGAATTCGACTCGGGGTGTAAAATGCGTAACAAAACCATGTTTCCTACAAACAGAAAAAAGCGCGCCCGACAAACTGCTCCCGCAGTAATGCTTGGAAATAGAATTATTGGGATACGACATACTTGACCCATAATGACTAACAATCACCCACAAAATTAAAATTTGCCGAAAAACCATGTTTTGATTTCATTGACACGCAAGCTGCCATAGAACTAGTAGAAGAGTTGACACGACCTCTTATATTTATACCCATCACAGCACTTGCACAGGCTCTAGTACTTCGATCGATCTACAACTATCGTACACTGCCTTCTATTTGATTGAAAAGCGGCAAACAATGGCCAGAATAGACTGAAACTGGTGTACCATTCTACCCTTGGTACAGGTGTGTAATGCGAACCCAGATTGCCTTACACCCTCTCTTGACAAAAGAACTTTTTTCAATTAAATTTTCTCTCAAAATGACAGCAAATTAATCACTCACAGGGGTGATTACAACAGAAGAAAAACATGACTCAAATAGTTTATGTTAACATTTGAATTGAATTCAGGGGCCAAATTCTGCACAAAGCTCTCCCACGTACCAGTCCTTGTGGTACTGGTCCATAGGATCTTGAATCTGTCGAGTTGTTCTTGTTATCCCCTTCTAGCCAAATATGTCCCCGAGGAACAATACTGTGCTGTATGCTGTTGATTTTTATTTTATCTCCAGGAATACCAATGATCCTTTTACACAGGAACATTTTGGGATTTGAAGGAGACCTCAGTATTACCACATCACCTCTTTCATACTTTGAAAATTTTGTAGTGATGTGTTCTGAAATAATAATGTCTTCGGAATATATAGTAGGTTCCATGGAGGGTCCAGAACACTGTAATATCCAAAAAAGAAATGTAATAGCCGATACTGAATTAGGATTTTCTCAGGCAACAGCAGTTAATGGTAACATCACATCACTTACAATCACCATTTCAGCTATATGTTCAACAAAACAATGGGCTATACAGCCATACTGCAAAATACAAAAACCAACACCGAAACCTTTAGCCAGATATTTGCGAATCATTTTTTAATTTACGCGGGCAAATGGTTAAATTTTATCCCTTTGTATTTCTTTCTTGATGATTATTATTCTTGCTGAACGAATGTGTGAGTGTTAGGAAACGGTGCCATATCGTGGCAAAGAATCAGCTCACCTTCAGTCCTTCAACTTTTCTGTTGTTATTTCTTTGTCATCTTACTGACCTAGAGTCGGAAAACATGAAAAATATTTTGAAATTGAAATTACTGAATTAAAATGTATTAGTGTTGTGTAATTTGGAGACAATCTTCCATCATCCAAGACGTCCGGATCGACCCGCGATCGTTAGCAATTTAAAGAAAAAAAACATTTCGAAATACACAACAAATATTGTAATGCAAATCATATGGAATGAATGAGCGTCTTGAGCGATGACTGAACTGGAATTAAGTGGAATTTCATACATTTCACGTAATCGATTGAGTTCCATAAAGAACCATGTTCCACACTTCCATTATGGAACTCAGTTCAAATAATAGCCATTTATAGGCACTTCATTGTATTAGAAATTTCGAGTATGGTGTTTCAAGCAAACAGTTGCAATAACTATAGAAAAGGAGAAAATTTCGGCCCCCTGAAGTCCCGATTCTGCGTGTTGCGTCGCTAGGCGGGGATACAGTTTACATTTACGGACTCGAGCGACAGAGCCATCTGGATTTACGGACTCCAATAGATTTTACCTTCAAAAAATAAGTTGTCTGCTAATGTGTTGTGTAACCTTACAGCACACGTGAACGATAGTATTATTATTGTTTTCATGCCGCAGCTTTTACTGGTGAACAGGTTCTTTTAAAAAAGCGATTTAATTAGACAATAATGTATATTAAAGGCCTTTCTAGTGTATGTTCATATTTACCAAAGTATAATAGTTATAAAACCTGTTCTTCTATTCGTTCGAATGTGTGCTACCGAGAAAAAATTTCCAAAAGATATATTTCCTTGACAACACAGTCATTGAGGAATGAAGAAACACTGGAAATAGGAGGTGTTACTAGGAAGTTGACGAAAAGCGAGCGTGTTGAATTGGTTCCTACAAGATATGGTAAGCATATTAGCTTATAAGTTTTCTTCCTAAATAAGGTATGAGATGCATAAGACAGTAATAAACATTTTTTACTTTAAAGACCACCTTGAACTTGATCAATCAACATTAAAAAAACTAAGATGGATGCTTCAAAAAGATGTCCTTGGTCAAGATATGTTTCTGATTGGACCTCCGGGACCAGAAAAATTCAGAATTGCACATTTGTATGCCCAGTTGGTCAATCAGGAAGTTGAATATATTGCCTTATCTAGAGATACTACAGAAAGTGATTTGAAACAAAGAAGAGAAATTCATAGTGGCTCAGCCCATTTTGAAGATCAAGTAAAGCAACACACTTGAAATTTAAATAGAGCTTTCATTTTTCAGGAATTAGCATTTTTAAATTTTACCAGGCTGCTGTGAGGGCTGCCATTCATGGAAGGATTTTAATACTCGATGGAATAGAAAAAACTGAACGAAATGTGTTACCCGTCTTGAATAATCTCCTAGAAAACAGAGAAATGCCTTTAGAAGATGGAAGACTTCTGATTTCTTCGGCACGTTATGACAAGCTACGCAAGGTACTACACGTGAACGGTGAATATTCAGGTTTACATGTATTCAACGAGAACTTGATTTACGGTTCCCAGGCTAGTAAGTCAACCGATCTTGAAAATTGGAAGTTGGTCCGTGTGGATGAAAAGTTTCGGGTGATTGCTTTGGGGATTCCGGTACCAAAATACCGAGGACACCCGTTAGATCCTCCGCTTCGTTCGCGTTTTCAGGCTTTGAAAATCGAACAAAAATCGTTCAAGGATCAATTGTTAACTCTTAGACAAGTCGCTCCCGGAGTCCCTGAGAGTTCTCTGATTGAATTGGCTTCATTTGCCTATGCCATCAATGCAAGCGAGTCAGAAGCTCAAGGATTACCGGATTTCCCCATCAGTTCTTTACCCTTAGCAGTTGCATTAATGGTACAATAACTTATCAAATTTCTATGCTCTGTAATCGCTTTACAGGTATAGTGTATGTTGTTATAATGCGAAATGTTGGTTTGAACTCCATTGGATTTAGGAAAATAACCCAGATTTGTCGGTTGACAATGTGCTTCATCGACTTTATCCTTATAAAAGCTTTCTGACAAAAGACGGTCAAAGTATGATAGAAAATCTGATGAAAACCTTCAAAATTGACAACACTACGCAACATCAGCTCAGCATTGAAAATAATCCTACTCCATCTGTGCAGCGAGGGGCTCAAGTCAGGGATTATATTGCCACTAAATACCACCAACAAGTTGTCCACGAACTGAAGGAATCAATAGAAATTCACGACATTTGCTTGATAGGGGCACGTGGAAGCGGAAAAAGTACGCTTATCCGACAGTTGGCTAACTTATTATCATTGGAAGTAGAACCTATCATGCTTTATCAGGTGATTCCCTCTCATGTACATATTATGGGGAAAACAGTTTGTTTAACACTGCGCAAATCTAGGATATGACATCGCGTGATTTGCTGCAACAGAGATCAACCCTACCAAATGGTGACACCGTATGGACACCTTCTGCACTCCTGAAAGCAGCCATAGATGGAAAGCTAGCCGTAATTGATGGCCTTCATCGTATAAATACGGGAACTCTGTTTACCCTACAAAGGTGGAAAATTTTAGCTCGTTGTGGTAATTTTTGTTGTTGAATTATTATTCCTTTATCTAAAAGCATCATTCACGAGAGAGAAGCGCAGCTTTTTGATGGATCTCGTATTCTTCGCCACGATCGTTACGATGCTCTTCAGGAACGTCTGGGTTGCTCCAAAGAAATCATGGCTGAGAAAAAATTGTTTAAGGTTCACAAGAATTTTCGAATCATCGCACTGGCTGAACCTCCAAACTCCACAGGTGTCATAACAATTTTCTGTTCAGCAATGTTTTTGATTAATTAGTAAACCAATATTTTCTAGGGAAAACTTCGAGTCACTGGCTGTCGCCTGAAGTCCTGTCCATGTTCTTTTTTCATACACTCCGTCCGATGAATATGGAAGAAGAGGTTAATATACTCGAAGCGTTGGTTGGTGATAAACTCGCGTTGGCTATGCATCCAGTTTTGAAATTGGCCCAGCATGTGCGCCAATCCAACGATCCAACTCTAAATAGTTTGGCACCATCCCTTTCTACACGGCAGCTTCTCCGTTTGGCAAAACGACTTAAGGTAAGAGCCTTGAAAGAAGAAGATCTAGAAAGAAAAATCGATAAAATTTTAAATAAATTAGGAATACCCAAATAGTGACCCATGGGGATTAGTAGAGCGAACTTGTTTGTCACAATTTTTACCAAGACTACCCCAAGAAGCACTTCGCAGAGCTATGGAGTCGTGTGGAATCGAAAAAACAGCTCCATTCGAAACAAGCGATTCCCAGTTATGCTGTGTAGTAAAAAATGGCGTATTAACCATTGGGGAGACCAAAGCTAAAATTTACCAACAGGGCAATCTTGCTAAAATACCGGATGTTGTCTTTCATGATACCAGACAAGTATGTCACAATAATTTTTAAGTAAAGCAACTGACCAGCCTTGTTTTTGCAATGACAGCATCTACGTGTGTTGGAAGCATTACTTCAGGATTTCATTTTGGGTGATCATTTACTACTTGTTGGCAACCAGGGTGTTGGCAAGAACCGTCTTATTGATAGACTTTTGGCTCTGATGAATCGGCCGAGAGAATATATTCAACTTCATCGGTTTGTAAAGGATTTCATTATGAATTTTTTGTTCGTATTAAACATACGGCAACTGTATTGGTTATGTATAGTGACACGACTGTACAAAGTTTAACAGTTCAACCGACCGTGCTCAACGGTGTAGTAGAATTCCAGGACTCACCGTTGGTTAGAGCTGCTAGAGATGGAAGTGTTCTTATCGTAGATGAAGCAGATAAAGCTCCTACCCAAGTAACTTGCATTCTCAAGGTAATTGAACTACAAATTTCTAAACTTACGTCTTAAAGCGTGCCAAGGGGAAGTTTTTGCTACAAAAGAACTTTTGCGTTTTCACAGACGCTGATCGAAAATGGTGAAATGTTATTGTCTGATGGACGCCGAATATTACCCATGGGAGTGCGAAGTGACATAAAAGAAACTGATATTGTTCGACTTCATCCCGATTTTCGAATGATTGTACTTGCCAACCGCCCAGGTTTTCCTTTCCTCGGAAACGATTTCTTTGCAGCTTTGGGTACACGCAGTTACGTCTTATTTTTATAACGTACGTTTAAAATTTTACTCTGCCACAGGGGATGTGTTTAGCGTCCATGCTATAGAAAATCCGAGTTTGGAATCTGAGTTGGAGCTACTGCGTCATTTTGGGCCAAGCCTGTCAGATAAAACTTTGAGATCTGTGGTCCAGGCATTTTCTCAGCTGAGAAGTCTTGCAGATCAAGGCATGCTTAATTATCCTTATTCTACACGAGAGGTCATTAACGTGGTGAAGCATTTGGAGGTAAAAAAATTATCGTTAGCCTTAAGTTTCAAACCTTCATGTTTAATTTATTGCAACAGCGCTACCCAAAAGACGGTATCGTGCGCACCGTTTCCAATGTTTTCGACTTTGATGCCTATAGGTGAGCTTTTACATGGTAATCGGAATTTTTTAGAGAAAAAAAATTAAGAATTATTTTTACTGATAGCCCGGAAGCAAAAGAGTTGATAATCCGAGTTTTTCACGAAAATGGGATTCCCTTGGGTGCATCTGTGAATAATGTCTCGCTTGCGGTTCAGCAGCCCCTTGCGGCACCTATCTTTGGTGGCCAGTGGAAAATCCTTCCATCTCATGCAGCAAATGCTGCTAAGAGACCTGTCGGTTTATCCGGAGCCTTTTCAGCTCGGGGTACAAGTTCTCTTCTAGTACCAACAGAGGCAAGACTTCTATGGTTTTCCGAGCAGAAAACGAATTGGAAGTTGCCCATTGGTGAAACGCAGTGGATCCATGGTCTGGTGACCTCCAAGGAAAATACGGTTCATATCCTCACTACAAGCCCTGCCGTCCTTTATAGTTTGGATTTAAAAACCAATCGATTGCTAGAAACGCAATTAGACCGTTTCATCGATCCAGGTTTTTACGCCAACCAATGCCGATTACAGCTGTCGGCAATGAAAGATCAAATTCTAATTTTTGATCCTG
Organism: Daphnia magna; assembly: GCF_020631705.1. Lineage (NCBI taxonomy): Eukaryota > Metazoa > Arthropoda > Branchiopoda > Diplostraca > Daphniidae > Daphnia > Daphnia magna. Next base: position 1,331,927 of record NC_059183.1, read on the forward strand.
AGGTAAAACTTCGTATGCTTATTCTTGGTATTAATTTAACTTCACTTACCTTTCTTATTTAATCAATCTAAAGAGATGCAAATTAGTGATGTTTGACTACATAAACCAGACCATTGGTACATGTGACCTTATACCTACCCCTTCAGTCACGAATTCTTCTCTTGGTCGGCTGAGCCAAAGGTGGATTGGTGGTAAAAACACCAATAACCGAATGATTTTGGCTGGGGGATTGCCTGATTTGGACATACTTGTAATTTGAAATAAGGCGGCTAATTATTTTTCATTAATCATGCTAACTGTGCGGTTGACTCTAGGTTTTTTATGAACCCCAAGGAACCCATGTACAATTATTCAACCCTAATGAAGCAGATTGTACAGCGTATCAGATGGACTTCAATATTCAAAGCGTTTTTGCTGTGATGAATGATAAAGTCATAATCCAGTCGCAAGACTCAAACCAGTAAGCTCTTAGATTAAATAGCAATTGTAACTTCTTTAGGTAATTGATAAATTAATTACATAGAAAATTCCTGTTTGATGTCAAAAATGGTTTATTGCAAGTAATTGAAGAATCACAGACCTTGGGTCCGGTCACATCCAATATAGTTAGCCATTCGGATAGCAAGGCGCTTTTTACCATGAAAAATTATTACGGAACTCATATGACTATTCCACAAAACGAACTTCTTCTATGGCCAGGTTGTGCTTGCTCCGATTCAACTAATATCGTTTTACTTCCAACGAATGACTCAGTAATTCACATATTTTTTTGTTAATACTCTACTGGTTCACCTTATATTGTTAATTTTGAAAGGTTGTGAGAATCGCATCAGGCGAGGAGGTACCAAAACCAATTGATCGTAAGAAAAATTTATATTTTTTACAAGTAGCAGATTTGTCTGGGCAGACTCTGAGATATATTCCAATTCCAAAGTATGATATGCAAACAGTCATTTTGAATCGCGCTGACGATAAAAATGTATAATTTTGTCTTTGGAAATAGTTCGGAGCAAAGGCGTCGCTATGGAAATTCGGACAAAAAAACTCATCTTTGTGCGTATAACCAAGGAAGTGTCGTTACTGTAGATGATTCTGGATTTATTCGACTTTGGGAGATCAACCAATCCCAAATTACAAGATCACTTGAAGTTTGGCGGAGTAACGTTGGCGGTATTATTTTTTTATGTCTTATTTTCGCCGAACACAGAACATAAATACTTTGTCGTAAATGCATAGACGATGTTGGACAACTAACAATCAAGCGAACCCAACAAAGCGGTGATGTGTCAGGTCCAAAAGTAGGGAAAATTGATCCTAAAAACACGCCTCACGTCGGTGGCAATACCTGGGCTGGGGGAACTGGAGGCCGTGACACCGCCGGATTAGGTGGACGTGGTGGACCTTACAGACTTGACGCTGGGCATGACGTTCATCAAGTATTTTTACATTATGTTCCTGTTTAACTTCATATTGTAAATAAATTTGTGTATTTCTTAGGTATCAGATGAAGACAAGGCAGCGGTTCCCGAAGAGATCCAGCGAGCAGCGAGGGAGATGGGAAAAAAGCATATCAAGAGCGTCTGAAACAGATTCGCATGGACCCGGTTGACGCCGAACTATATCAAAAATTCTCTTCAAGTATTCAGAAACAAGTATTGCTATTTTATAATTCCTTTCGTTGTTTCATGGCTGATTCTTCTGATTATACAGGTACTGGCGCTAAAAGTAATTTTGGACAATATACAAGCAAAAGGCAAAGAGCGACAATGGATGAGACATCAAACTTACGGAGATTTAGACGATACCAAGATCATTGAAGGTCTTACGGGTGAGAAGAATATTTACCGCAGAAGAGCGGAGCTTCATCCTGAGTTAGGAGCACCTCCGGAAAAGCCAAAACATTTGAGGCTTTTGGTAGACGTTTCGGGAAGCATGTATAGGTACTAGTGAACTAGTGTCCAATAACTAGGGCCATATCGCTTAGGAATGTTATTTGCAGATTTAATAGCTACGACCGTCGTCTTGAAAGAGAAATGGCCGCCGTGTTGTTATTCATGGAAGCACTAGACGGTCACTCAGAAAAATGGCGTTATGATATAGTGGGTCATTCTGGGGAAACGCTCAACCTTCAGCTGGTCAGTGCTGATCGCCCTCCGAAAGATGACAAACAAAGATTCGATGTTTTACTGAACATGCATGCTCATTCGCAGTTTTGCATGGCCGGAGATCACACTTTGGAAGCTTCAAAGCAATCAGTTGCCAGCTTAAGTGAGGCAACTGATATAGACGAAGCCTTTGTGATTCTTTTATCTGATGCCAACCTGGATCGTTATGGTATTCCGGCTGCGCATCTTGCAGAAGCGCTTGCTTCCACAGATAACGTTCGGTAATTTTTTAACCTTTGAATTTAAAAGGATTCGTAATTTTCTCTTTTTTTTTTTTATATATATATTATTATTTTCAGATCCGCCGTCGTTTTCATAGGATCGCTAGGTGATCAGGTAACTAGTTGTATAGTATGATATTAATGTGCTGATATTAAACTGTATTGCTTTATAGGCAAATCGAATTTCGCAGAAGTTACCAGCAGGCAGCTCCTATGTTTGCATGGACTTAGAAAAGCTACCTCAGATTTTGCAACAAGTCTTTACATCCGTCTTGTTATCCACATAAATAAGCGTTGTGTTCATTATTGCTGGATAAATGAGTACCATAGCACATGTACGTTTTTACCGCCACGCTGTCGAATGTCTTTAACAATAGTCCGTAGCCATTACATGCCCACCTGTACCCATTCTCTTTCTATGTTTTGCTTCAGCATTTCCATTCACGCATACGTGACAATCGGAAGCAGACGACCTGTTGGGACAGATTGATTCAGTCCCACAGCGCTCCGCTAGGTGCTTATTGAACTCATAGTCGGTACCATCGGTACTGTCACATTTTGGCTGCAGATTGTCTTTTAATACCAAGTAATTTATTGAGTCCATCCTAAGCCAAATCAATTTTTATTCGGATCAGTTTGGTGTTAAATTTGAGCTGGTTGTGTTAAAATGCAGAACTTTCTTTCAATAAATACAGTAAGTTGTAAATGAACGTTAAATCTATTGCCACGATAGGCTGTCGTCTTCGACGGCAAAAACTGTCTAATTGCAACGAAATATGTCGTGGGAATAGGCTTATTTGAACTTACTGCCACGATAGGAGAGAACCTATACGCTAACGTGGTAATTTCCCGGTAGGGATTCTATCAAATATTCATTAAAAAACAACTTTATATTTTGATGTTTTACGTTTAGTAAAAAAAATAGGCATATTGAAAAATAAACTTGATTTCCCAGATAAGCATTCAAGTTTGGATGGAAATCATGTTTTTTAGGCAAAATTTGAAATTAGCAAAAATAAAAAAGTGGGAAGGCTTCAAGGCTATCTTCTTATTTTCTTCAAAATCTGCAAAAATTGGCATCTCTTATAATTCAATAAAAATACGTTATACTCGAAATAAAACGCTGATTTCGGCTGGAATATTAATTTTCCCGTTAATTATGTCGTTTTTTAATAAAACGTAAGTGAAGTAGTTATAGCGCAAATATCTTTTTAATTGTAATTACTCAAAAAATAGAAGTCCCACATGAAAACAAAGTGCATTTTTGTGATGCTCGTTGAATTTTGAATTTTACTGCCACGATAAGAGAGAACCTATAGGCTATATCGTGGTAATAGACAAATATGTTTTTGTTGCCACTCGTGGCAAAGACAGTTTCCGTCATGCAACGACATCTTTTGTAGGAATAGATTCAACCTGCTCTATGCATGTGAAATAAAAGAGTGAATGCGTTACAGATAGGAAAACTAGATGGCGTTGCTGCGCACCCATTCTGAATGATTGGAAGTTGTAAGCACAGTGGTTGTAAGTAACGATTCGAATTTTAGTGTCAGCAAATTTTCGTAATTCTGGTGGGTTTCTAAGGATTTTTCAACTCTGGTATAGCGGTTTTTGATCTCCTTTTCAGTACTATATTTAAGAAATGTATTGGAGGAAAACTATTCAAAAATTTATGTTTTATATGTAACATTGTCTCCCTTGTTATCAGGTATGTGAGACACTGAATCAGAGTAATGAACTACTGCTTTTTGTCTCTTCCTATCATGCCATTTCTCACTGACAAAGTTTTATCTCGCTGCAACCAAAAATCGCACCAAATGGCATGACTGTTTTCTTGAGTTGCTCTTCAATTCAAGTCCACCAGGAATGCCTCCGCAACAGCAAGATTAACAATACCATCATCAGGCTTGACTGTGTATTTTGACTCATGGTTTTTTTTTGTTTGTTTTTTTGTATAATATACTTTCTTTTAAATTACAGAATCTTCATCTAGTTTGGATTGTCAACCATCTACTACCAGTTTCTTACAGATCCAGTATTTGAAGTTTCTACACTTAATCAACCATCAGCAATCACCAATTAACTTAAGCACCATGGCATGGTATTATAACAAGTTTATTTTTACATGGCATTGTAATAGAATTTTTTGTTTTGTCATTTTAGAACTTTATAGAAATCATCACCTTCCTATGCCATATCAGCCGTTTGTAGCCTTTACCACTCTTCTTGGCCTGACAACATGCATACTGTTATGCCAGCCTCTTACGATACTTTTATTGCCATCGCCTTATTAAGGTACTGTAATTTAACTTATCTAGTATTCTTATTCTGAGTTTTCATTTGCATTTATGTTCAAAAAACGCCGTCCAGGAGTTATCATGCCGCCGTACGGGATTAAAAACGTAAGTTTAATTGGTTTGCTTAAAGTACTGTGTCAGTGTTTTAATTTGTGAATTCTCAATTTAGATTATGCCTACAGCCAATTGAAAGAGGGCATCTCGTAATCTTTATGGATCCATAACAGCTGACGGCGATGGCATTCGGTGCAACGTGGAACTTCTCATCTGTTTTGTTATTGTTTTTGTGTTTGTGTGTGTTGTTGTGTGAGTTAACCCGTTGGCTGCCACCCATTTTGCTCCCATTTTTTTTTTAGCTGTAGGGATCGCGCGCACTGCTCTGCCCTATGGGGTAGGGCAGTGCTCCGCCGCAAGGCGGTTAGGCAATGCACCAGTAGGGACTTCTCCTTGTTCGATGCGGTGATGGTTTCCTGAGGGTGTGCATTCCCTGTAAAGGTTTCCATTGCCGTGTCAGCCCGGGCTTGTCTTTGGACAAGTCCCTCCAGATCGTGGATCCTTCAGACGACGATGCGTAGAATGTAGAGAACAACCTACGGGTTGAATGGCCTGGCAGCCAACGGGTTAACTCAGTGTATGTGTGTTTGTATTGTAATGTATTTTATTGTATAACTATGTAATTGAAAACAGTGGTGGAATTGTGGGATGGAGGAGGGACAATAAAAGAAATTCTATTTATGTACGTTTGTGCTTTATTTTGCAATATGGCAGTTATTTCGAAACACTACAGTCATTCACAAATTTTTATCTAAGTTCAAAACAGTTTTATACCAAGTGATATTTTTATTCATGGACAGCGAAATTTTTCAAGTTCATTCTTTGACCGTTGAGTGTGGTGTTTTACAACTACTTCAGTTAGTCAACGGAAAAACTCTTTCACACACAGAAACAAACTGCCGAAAATAAAGCTAAAAGAATCTTCAGAAATTAAATCGTGGCTAGCCACGTTTTACTCAATCTAATGCACACATCACTCTCTAGCAAGTCGTGTATTTTACTCTGACTACCAAGCTCCTGCCAAATAGAATCTACGACCTCGCTTTTGTTTGTTTTCTTCAGTTCGACATTTTTTATTTTTCCATTGATACACCCAACGTTTTACCGACATAGAAATGTGCTGGAACGAAAGAAGAAACAAGGATGCCGACGCGACTGTTGACGTCAGTTATTCCACCTAGTCCCAATCACCTCTCACTGATGGAGAGCTTTCTTCCCCTCAGTGTGGTCTTCCATCGCAGCATGTGTTGAGTAGTTGGAAATCGTGAAGCTTCATCGCAACAAATTTACTGTCATCTGCAAACAATTCTTTCGTTAATTGGCAATGCAATTTAGTCTAAAGAAAATTTTCTTTAGCGAATGAAAATTTCTTAGCGAATGAATTGCGTCGAGATCGACGCACTACTTCAGTTAGTCAACGGCAAAACTCTTTCACACACAGAAACAAACTGCCGAAAATAAAACTAAAAGAATCTTCAGAAATTAAATCCCGCGTCGAGATCGACGCAATTCATTCGCTGTTTCTCCGTGAGAGTGAATGGTCTATGCTATCTTCTTCCTACTTCTGGTCAAATTCCTCCACGAAGATACTGCATTTCCTCTATAGCAAGAAAGATTAACGCGAACTTAACGCATAACAGCTCGGAGCTTCAGGATAGGGAAATATCAACATCAAAGAAAGAAGACCCAGAGGATGGGTGGAAATCAGAAGTTCCTACATTTCCTTAAAAGCAGTGTAGACCCGAAATGAAACCCGAAGTGTTTTTACGCAATCAAGAAATCGCATTCGAGAAACTGATATCTTACAGGATAGATTTGGCTTGGACAAATAGGGATTTATGCAAAGCGTAACAAGAACTACAAGCTTTTGAGGACATAGGGACATAGCCAAGGTGCCAAATCCCACTGAAAGATATTCCAGAGCATATCAGTCGAAGAAAAGTCGCGAACAATGTACAAATCAGTAAAGACTCGGATTCTTTTGTTGGGGACGACGAATTATTAACCGAATTGGATAAAACCCCAATAGGTTCAACGATCCCCCAGCCCCAAATACTATACCATTAAAGAACAAAGAAAATCCCTCGGCCAAAACCACCGCAAATGTTGTAGTCCAAACGGCGCAGCTCAACTACCAAAGAGTTATTCCAATGAGTTCCCCACCCAGTCAGGGCAATTTGCTAAGTGCTGAATTAAAGTGAAGAACTGATTAGTATTACGTGACCAAGATTAAACGATTAGAAGTAGAGCGCGATGCTGCTCGATCAAAACTACGGGTGATCGATGAAAAATGCGAGACTGCCTTGATAATAAAAACAGAGCAAAAACACATTTTTAGGTTGAGAGATAGTTCTAGCCAAGAAATTGGCCGACAATACGTTAAGGAAGAAAATGAAGGCAAGGTTGCGAGCCGTAATAACGACCAAATAGCATAAACCGGATTTAACCCGAATGGTAAAAAATTCTGAGGAAGATATCGTCCCTTCAAAATGACAGAATGGCGGAAAATGTTTCCCATGCGATTTACGAAACGAATTTGGATTCTACTCAACAAAATCTCGTAGAATTGGCCATAGATAAACGTTCTAGATTATCGTGCACTTACAAGTCTCAACGGCAAGAGTTGGACGAATGACCCAGTAATCATAGTGGCAAGACGCGGCTTAATCGATTTTCTACTAGGGAAACGAATCATTCAAGTACAAGTTGGATTGAGAAGATGTGATAGATTGCACTATCACCGGAGAAAATTGATGAAAAATACCACAGCTGTTCGATAAAAGATTTTTGATAAACCTGGAATTCCACATTTCATTGATAAATCATGGTTCCAAACTTCAATATTGGCAATTGCCGTGTGTCAATGACTTTCACATTCAGGGGCCTGAGGGGTTCTATAAAAAAGGAACATTACATTCCTGAACCTAAGCGACGAACTCTGAAACGCATTGCATCGCGAACATTTATCAAGTTTCTACATTTCGATTCAAAGGAAAATATGCAAGGAAATAATTTTAGTGAATCAAAGAATTGCAGCTAATTCATTTCGGATACCTAATCATTCTCGTAAACTAGTTACTCATCGTACTGTACAAGTGCACAGTCATCCTGTTCTCCGTCACCTTATGAGCATCGTTC
>NC_059183.1:1344801-1466279 GCF_020631705.1 Daphnia magna
TCAGCAACCAACGAAAAATGTAACTCTACTTTCAAATGCCGTCTTCCACGGCCACGGGTTTTCTAACATAAAATAATAAGTATACAAATAAAAAGCAGAATTACGTATACCTTAGGTTTCTAAGAGGCTTACCAACGGCTGCGCTGTTGTGCAACGCCACAACGACGTTCTTTGTAACGGCTCCCAATGCGCGTCACCATTGACTGTTGACTGGCGATCGAAATAAGCCTAAGAATTGATTGACAAAAAACAAAATATTTTGTCTATTACCACATTAGCCTGTAGGTTCTCTCTAATCGTGGAAGTAAGTTCAAATATGTCTACTGCCACGCCATAATTCTTGCAAAAGAATTCAAATTATGTCAACAAAAGTAAAAATTATGTAATATTAACCTACCTAACCTAACCTAATTTAGGCAGCCTAAGATCATTTAACCTACCAAACCTAACCAACTTTAGGCAGCCCAACAGAATTTAACTTAGCCTACCTAACCTAACCTGATCAACTTTTGCCATTACATAAGTGAACAAAAAAAGTGAACCCGATTGAAACCCGACGGAGTTCAGCGCGCGAAAAGTCAGATGGTACCCTACAAATACAGCAACTTGGTCTCCGCGAGACAGTCTCGAAGGGTCGAGACCGTCACCGCTACATCCCAGGGGGACTATCCCGGCCCTCTGATTGGCTCTCTCCACCCTTACATCCTTCTATGTCTTTCTGCTTTCCGCTCCCACATTTTCCTGATGTACACAGTGTGGTTTTCCGTGGGGCTGCCGCTTTGATTTGTTTGTTTCTTTCGTGTATTTTTATTATTTACATTTATTGTTTGTTCTTTATTAAGTTTTACAAATACAATATTTTTACTTACATTAATTGTTTTTTTTCATTTTATATAATAGGTTGAATTAATTACCGGTGTGTTTTCTTAAATTAGTGTAAATTGTCATCCCATGGGCCTTGGGTTGGCGGTTCATGGCCACGCATTTTCCTCCCATCACTTTATCGATGGGTGAAAAGCCATCTAGCGATGAAAGATAATACTACGTAATCAAAGAATCCTTCCGAAAATTCTTCTGAAGCAAATAGCTTTTAAGTTTTTGAAGGCAAATAGCAAATGTGCATACCGGGGATGATCGAAACAGAAAAAAAAACTGGTTATGAACCCTGTTGCCCGCTAGTACAATGGTTACATAGACTATGCAAAGTTTTTTTTCTCTCACCGAATTCAAAGAGGGATTGAGAGGGGGATCGTATATTTCTATTGACTCTCCTATCAATCTCCTACGGAACCAAAACCTCAGAAACTTAGAATAACATCGGCATAAAAACGTGTGTTACTTTCAACGAGTCTCTTTGGTGTAAACGGCAGGTTTTTTCGTGCTATCATTCTCGTTTCCGTTTATCATATACTACCAGGATAACATATGTTCAAATGAAACAAAATGGAGCGTTTATTAGAGTGTTTATTCCAAAATGAATTGTCAATGCGTTATGCAGTCAAATTTAGTGCCTGATGTGTCAACAAATTTCCACACGCCACGTCTGGTTATAACAACCAAGTAGCGTACCGGTAGGGATTTTAACTAAGAAGGGGAGTTGTCACAGTTGTTTAGTGTCTGAATTGCATCCGCCCTAGTAGCCTCGATAAGTATAGGGACGTCCGTAATAGCGGCGAGCATGCCATTCGCTTGCGTCCTGATCGGAATAAACTGGAACGTTCATGGCCGCGATCATTTCCTCAACGGATCGACGACCGCGCCATTGTCCGTGATATCCGCCATAGTAGCCACGGCGAAACTCGTTGGCTTCCTGATCAACTTGTGCGTTTTTGAGCTCTTCAGCTGAGCGACGGCCACGTCCAAGTGCTCCGTAACCGCCGTAATAGCCACGGCGATATTCGTTTGGCTCCTGGTCGACTTCAATTTCATCCTTTGCCTCCTGGTCGACTTCAACTTCATCTTGTGTCTTCCGGTCGACTTCAACTTCATCTTTTGTCTCCTGGTCGACTTCAACTTCATCTTTTGTCTTCCGGTCGACTTCAACTTCATCTTTTGTCTTCCGGTCGACTTCAACTTCATCTTTTGTCTCCTGGTCGACTTCAACTTCATCCTTTGCCTCCCGGTCTACTTCAGTTTCATCGTTGGCCTCTTTTTCTGGTTTTCCTTCGGCTGATCGACGTCCGCGCCAGTAGCCCCCGTATCCGCCATAAAAGCCTCCACGATAAGATTCAGCGAAGTCTTGGTCAGGTGAGACGCTTTTCTCCGATTCTGATTTGACCTTAGTCGCAACGGTCAGGACCAACAGGCAAGCCAGAACAATCTGACATAGGAATTGTAGAAAGGGATAGGAAATAATGGCAATACAACGTAATGAAAACGACCAATCAATTGAAACAGAAGTATAAACTTACAGTGAATTTCATTTTGAATAGTGTAAGAGTGTTGGAAGCGGAAGTCAGCTGAGAAACTGATGCTGATCTGGGGATCTTACCTGCCTTTTATACTCCGCTGTTTACTAACAAGTGGTTTCGTTTTTCAAATGAAACCATTGTTGCAGATCGTAATCTCAAAATGCTTGACCCTGAGTTTCGGTTTATGGTTTTTTGCGGTTAAATAGGTGTTTATCCTTTGTAGTGTTTAGTGAAAAACAAGAAGCAAATGGTGATGTTACTTGGCCTTTAACTAAATGAATTTCAGGGTTGCGGCCAGCCAATTAATTGGCTGCTATGAAGCGCAATTCCGATTTCGATGTGCTATCTATTGTAAATGGTTGTTTAATTTATGAGCGATACTATACAAGTTGATTCTACATCGAATTTTCATTATTACCCATTTCAGTATTGAATTGTTTTATTATTGAGAGTCAAAAACAAAACCAATGTACATTTTTTATTTATTTATTTAATTTTTATTATGATTTTGAATACAGGTCACGCCTGGCATAGGTGATCCAAAACGAAGAAACGACAAGACTTTGGTAAGTGAGTTACGTTTATCAGTTGCGGCTTCCTGTAGTATGGTTTTCTTTAAATATTTTAAAAAGTTCATAGGTAAGCCAATCGCATTTTCAAATATTGATATCATGCATCATATATATATATCCATATGCCGGTGACCATGGAATCCAATTTTCTCGTCAATTTCCACGTACTACTTCATTTATCATTCAAAACCAGCCAAAACCATGTTTTTAGCAGTGAAGCGGTCTGTTTGCAGAAATATGAAAAACCAATCACGAGCTATGGGAAAACTGGCTCACTTACATGCCTTTAATAGACTTGTCACTAAGTTTGCCTTATATATAGGAACTTAGGACTAAAACGCAAAACATCGTATTCAATGGTAAGTTTTCTATGCAAAAATTGGACCTTAAATCTCCACTGTATTTTCCAAGTAAATAACACAGATTCAAGCGGGAAAAAAAATTATTTATTGTGAAATTAAGACCAAAACGAATAGTAAATGCAGTTGTGAATCAGGTTTCGTTTAGCGGGGACGTACATCAGGAACAAGCCTTGCTTGGAGGGGAGTTATTTAAAATGGCACACTCTACCAATGTCTACCGTACCAGGATCCGTATCTACCGTAGGAATGGCCGTAATAACCGCGTCTAAAATTCTCATTTGTGTCTTGATCCGGTTCGATTTGAAGGGTATTAGCGTTTTCGTCAACTGACCTACGTCCACGCCAATATCCGTGGTGGTGACCTCCGTAATAGCCACGGCGAAATTCATTGGCTTCCTGATCAGCAATTACTTCAAAGTTGGGCTCTACTTCCGGTTTTGCTTCTCCGGCTGAGCGACGACCACGCCAACTCCCATATCGACTGTAATATGAAGGGTGGCCATAATTACCATAAAAACGACTGGTATAAAATTCGCCGGCTTCTTGATCATTGCCAATTTCTACGCCAGCCTCTAATTCCGATTTCGCTTCCTCAGCTGATCGACGTCCGCGCCAGTGGCCCCCATGTCCGCTATAAAATCCTCGACGGTAAAATTCAGCGACATCTTGGTCAGGTGAAACTTGAATGGTTGGTTTCCTTTTTTGAATTTACCCCGGTGGCAATAGCAACGGCTAAGATAGCCAGAAAAATCTGGAATTCGTACAAAGTAAATGCAAGACATAAAATTAGAGTTAATTTGGCTTGTGGTGAAAGGTGAAAGTGAAAATGCAGTCAACTTACCATCAAATTCATTTTCGAGTGGATTAAAGATATTAGCTGGAGGTGTTCAGTTGAGGAACTGATGCAAATTGAGACTTTTGCCCGGCTATTTATACTTGAACGTCCAATGCCGACCATGGACAATTGGAATAGAAAACAGTAAAAAGAGCAATTAAAGGCCTCGGATTTTTATTTGTTTTAAATTGCGTAACGAGAAAAATATCAAATTTCCACACGATTTAAAGAGACCTAGGTAACAGAAAAAAATTGGGCGTGTTCCGAACGAAATGTATATCTGAATCCACTTGGAAAAATTGTACTAATTTTTGTTTTTGTTTAGAGAATATTGGCTTTAAAGCCGGGAATAGATTTTCAGGTCTAGTTCCAAAATGAAATAAATATTTCTTGTTGAATGCCACGATTAAACTCAACATTTTGATATTGGAGACTTTTGTTGGTGCAAGCAAGTGGCTAATATAGTTCCTACCCAATCAAATGGCATCATACGAACTATAACTGGCAATTTACATTTCATTTGCACCGAACATTCAGCCACTGCAAAGTATCACTGAAAAACTGCTGGGAAAATAACCGAAAACCAACAAAATGATCGACGCAAAAGAAATAGTTTGCATTTTCCCATCAATCCCGTCTTAATTTTCCGCATCAGTTGTATTTTCTCAGTCATCTGTTAAGCCATTTGTTTTGACCGCATCTAGAACACCTTGTACGTTATCAGCAAATACAAACAAAATCCAGCAATAAAAAATGCTCAAACTCGTAAAATTGCCATTTGGGCACCAAGAAGCGTGTTATGCCGAGTTGGCGAGCTAATGAAGTTGCGGTGGCGAGCTGTCGTCTGTGAAGGACAATATCTTTAAGTTTTAGTTAATTCATTTTTGTACAAAGTTCGCAACAAAAAAAACTGCATATCATCTTGCCAAGTCAAGGCTTGTGTGTTTCTCTTTTCCATTCAGTTTCGTAATGACATCAACAAATGCCAAGAAATAATTAGGACATAGAAATAAATAAGATCAAAGAGTTAAGTAGATGTTAATATCCTTATGATGTCGGTTTCTGCTCTTTCTTCACTCCAATAATAATGATAACAATTAAATAAAAAGAGGACTTAAATAGAAAATTGGCTAGCTTAAAATTGTGGACAAAGATGGCCGAAGGGTGCGCAAGCTGTTGGCCACTAACCGTTACAAGTCTCTTGGGATTTGTTAGGTCACAAAAAAGCCATGGGCTACGGAACTTGGAGCTCTTGTAAAAGATGGGGCGTTGTTATAAGAAAAGCTCAGCGGCCATCAAAGTCACCCCATTTGACCTTGAGGACGTCAGTTAGCCATCCGACCCCTTTCTTCAGACTTGCCTTTCCCTTACTGGACCTCATTCAATCCAGTTCTTCCCTGGACACAACATGGCGAAGCAGCCGCTCAAACAAGAAACTGCGCCAGCCACGCTGGTAGTCATTTTTCTTAATCAAATCTTGACGCGAATTCATTCCATTTGAACTATTAAGTGATTTTATACTAATAGTTCTTTTCATTTGCATGTTTTCAGGCTCCGTTGGCCACTTTATCCATGGAGGTGAGCTACACGTTTCATTCACATCTGATCGGCAGATCAGGACAGAATATCAATCGTTTGATGGAAGAAACTGACACACGAATTCATTTCCCCGATCGCAATCGCATGACGGGTGAACCCAAATGCAACAACGTCGTCATTCGGGGTCAATTGTCTAACCTTGAAAAAGCTCGTCAACGTATACGGGTATAAAAAATTCTCCACAAGTTTTGCCTCGTGTTTTCCTTAAACGTTTCCCTGTCGTATGAAAAACAGATGGATATTCCAGTCGAGATTATTGTCGATTGCAGCTCAGAAAAGATTTCATCCTTTGGTCAATGTTCGTTAATCGATTATTTCTCCAAGAGCTACGGAGTCCTGTTACGTTTTTACCCGAAGATAGATGGCCTTAGTTGTCAAGTTAACATCCGTGGTCAACAGTATCGTATCCATCATCTCAAGGAAGCCGTCTCTTCTTTCGGCTATTTAACACAAACACCTTTGGTAAGAATTAAGCAAAAATCTGATTAATTACAATGTTTTATCCAATTTATATTTGCAAGGAATCGATGATGATGAAGATTGAAACATCCTTTGATCACGTGTGGCTTGTTCGTGATCATGTGGACAAAATCGCATCTGTAACAGGTGCAGGAATCCGTTGCCCCGATGTGTCAAATTTGAAAGAACTGCCCAAAAAGTATTGCATCTGGATACGGGGTTCTTCGGTGGATACGGTTTACGCTGCCAGTACAATGTTGAACGTAAGTAGTTTTAAGAAAAATTCCTCAAATGCAGGACGAATTTCCACGTTTTGAAAACGATTGAACAGGGACTTTTGCCGATGCAGTTCATGGCCCAAATGCCTTCCGAACGTTTGAATCGTTGCTTTCTGGCCCAAGCAGAAGAAGCCGATGTTTTGTTCCATGTAGAAACTTCCGTCTTGGATATTTTGACGATCCGACTGACTTCGTACGAATGGAATGCACGTATGTCTTCTGTTTTTCGAGTTTTCCCCAAACATTAGTTCAGCTTTGATTGGAAGCATTCCTTTCTCTAGGCAACTCATTTGAGATATTAAGACGCTGTTTGGGCCTAGCCACCAATCAGGCCGTCGTGCCAAGTTTACCTCAAACCTGGAAAACACTTGATTTTACACGCAATAATTTCCGTAAATTTTGTTTGTGCTTTATTGAAATTCTACTTTATCTTTCATCGATTTGTTAAATAGTACCCGCCTCCAAGAAGCTGCTAAAGGAATTGTCATCATCGCATCAAAATAGTTTGTCTCACCAGCTCGGCGGAATTGTTGTTGAAACTCCGTCATTATCCAGCGCGGATGGCAGTGTTGGTTCTGCAACGTTATCGTCACCACGTAAATGAACAAATTCTTATTGTGTAATTTTAAAGTATAGGTAATATTAATTAACTAACATCTTTTCTGATAGTTGCATTGACAAAGTCATGCGTTCCAGCTTCTCTGACAGCTTCACGGTTCGATCAGAACTCATTTCGTCGACTGTCTGACCTATTAGAGACCGTCGGTTTGGCTCGTTATTCGGGTATGAATAATTATTGAAGATTCCAGCTGTATCCTTAATTATTGCAAATTGCTATCTAATTTAGATCTGTTTTTACAAAATGAAATTGACATGGCGATGTTTACAACTTTGAACGACGATGATTTGATCAGTCTGGGAATCACTTCGTTTGGAGCCCGCAAAATTATGTTGAATGCTATTCAAGGTATGTGGAAAAAACAATTTTATTTTAAACGTAAGCATTTCAACTGATGTTTGGACATTCTAGAGTTACGATCGTGAGTGCATTCGGGTAGAAGTGGTGAAACTCGTTTCGAAAGTTAAATGACACTCGACGTTTGAATGTGGCGGGATTTTTAATTATTTAAACTCAGAACGAATATTTTTGTCTCATTTTCTTTGTGTTTTTATCTACTTTTCACGTGACTCAGGACTTTTTTTTTTCGACCCTCTCTGTCGGAGCCATAGCTCCTCCCTCTTTTTCCTTTTTGTTTATTGGCATGTTAGTACGCCTCATTGTATCTGTGACCCATTTACTTGAACATCTTCAGTACATATTTGACCCCTATTCTAATTTTCTTTTGCTTCATTGTCGGATTTTAACTAAATTAAATGTACACAAAATTCATGGTAAATAATAAAAAACTGGATTTGCCTGTAAAATCGGATCAAATACCAGGAGAAAGAGATAGGTAGTCCCTTCTTTTGAAAATTGCTGGTGAGCACGTCTGCCATGGCCCCACACCTTTCAACAATACGTTGCTGCTTCGTGATTACATAATTTCGACACATCTCTTTCATGAAAGTGCTTCATTACATTGAAATAAAGTATAGAGACAAGTGCAATTGTAAAATTTAGACATACACGTGTCGTGTAATGTAATCCTACAGGGAAATCCACTTTTTGCCACCTTATCCAATTGTTTTGCAGTCCGTTCACGAGAGGAAGCAATAACCGTGTGTCGCGAAAAAGCAATAAAACGTAATTACAAGAACGATCGTGTGAGAATCACTGGTATTGTTTTCTTATTGCTTTAGAACGACTTGACATTGAGCGATCGAGTATAAATTGTTCAAGAAAAAGCCTCGACTACCATCAGTTCCTCAGCTGACTCGTTGATTGTCAGTCTTCGCTCAGCAGAAAAAAAATGAAATTCACGGCGAGTTAAATTTTCGCATTTTTCCTTCTTTGTTATTTTTAATTTGATATACTTGGATCTTTCAGATTTCTTTTGTTCTTCTCCTATTGGCTCTGGCCGTTTCTGCTGAGGAATTGAAACCAACGGAAGTTGCTTCCGACCAGGACGCTCAAGAATGGCATGGACGGCGCTATTACGGTCATCATTATTATTACCCTTATGGTTACAACGTTTACGACTACTATCGCGCACTTACGGACACTGGCGCGGCCGTCGATCGGCGGAAACTGACGTTGTTGATCAGAAAACGGAAGAAACTCGCCACTCCGGTTGGGGATACCATCGCGGGTATTACGGTCACGGTGGTTATGCTTATTACCGGCCTTATTCTTATTACAGCCGGCCATCGGTTTCCTATTCGTATCGATACTATCACTGAATGTTCTTCTAGTGAACAGCTTTACTACCGCTTTTGTTATCCTGGAATTCAGCAAATCCTTTGGAATGATACTCTTTCGTTGCCAATAAAAAAGCACCAATTTTTTCGCAATGATATGAATTGTTTTTGATAAAGAGAACCCTTTGTTTGGCAACAGCTGGGATGGACTTAATTTAGGTTATACTTTATCGCACAGATAATGAAAATGTCTCAAAATATCTCGTTTGATTAAAAAAAAAGAAACAGTAACCAGTTGATGATGCCATCTACTGTTGGGTTTTCACACCAATGTGAGAGGATACAGAAAGTATAAGAAGCGTTCAAAAGAATACGCCTAGCGAACGTGACTTTGGCTGGATCACGTTGCGTACGTTCATTATAGATTGATCACCTAGAGTGCCTACGGGTTCCACGTACGAGATCGAAATTCGATACCGCGTCTCGAAACTGATGTCTAGAAATTTATAGGTTCATATTAATAGAACAAGGAACCATGAACTCTCGATGTCTGTTCAATGCTAAGTGATCCATCTATAGATCTTGGACGCAACGTGTACACACAAGACAAAAATAGGGCTCTAATGATATTCTTACATAGACATTTATCGTTACACTTATTCGTGTATCGTTGGTCAATAGATCGGGAGGTGCCACGACGCTTAGGAGATGTAAAAAAAGTTTGCTCTTTCATTTAGGATGCCTAATGAATCGCTAAGAGGGACCTGAATATGCACGGCATTTCTGTGCAGCGTTATCTTGCGTGCCAACAGCTACACATATATGTTTGCATTAAAAGCTAATTGAAGGGTTGAAAAGCAGCAACAAACTGAAAGACCCGGAGGACTATAAATCAATTGGCAAATAGCGTCTAGCCGCGTTCTATTCCATATTGCAGTACAGTAGCTATGCAAGATAAATGGCAGTCGGGACTGTACCGAGGGGTAATTAAGCACAACGACAGAAAGCCCTTCTATTTCTTTTTTTGTTAACACAAAGATATATACGGATCTTTGGCGAATCGTTTTCCCTTTTGTTTTTTTTTTCAGCGAATAATTCACAGTCAATGTATGCACAGTTTTATGGAGCGCGCAGAACGCAATCGACATTGGCTTTATAGTTTGGATATCAACTTGTGAAAAGGTCAATCCTTTTCACTCGTTAATTTATACGTGTTACGTTACACTGTTGCGTATGTAGACGTAATACTATACGTATATTATCAAGAACTTTCCGCACTTATGTCGTTGTGATTAACGGGTCGTCAACGCATCATTTCATGGCAGCATCTTTGTTATTTGACTAATATTTCTCCGCTGTGTAATGTTGCGAATCGATGCTGTAATACAATTTAATTCTTTCAATCTCCACAAGCGTATATAATGATATAAAATTCATAAGGAAGCAGGCTCGCATAAATCGCATTTTTTGTTTCAATTTTCCCATTCGCGCTCTTATATGCGTGCCCTTGATGCTCATCCAAGTTCCGAATGTCGGAGCCAACCGGAAATGACCAGTCGATACACGGCTCATGTATTGACTCACTGTTTCGAAGTTGGACAAGTGTTCAACTTCTTGCCGATGCGCACATAATAATTAGGTAATGCTCTGACAGCAAATTGAAATTTGGTTTTCCTCGCTGAATCTGTTGCAATTTCCTTTTGACATTTCCTGATTGTCAGCCCCGTTTCGACAACCCAGAGGACCTGATAGAATTGCAAAGGGAACGCCATATTGCAGTACATCAATTTTGCTGAAATCGTTGCCCTTGAATGCCCTTTTTGCATTTAACAAATGATTCACTGATCAATACTTGAAAAGAAAAAATTGTTTGTTTCCCACCCCAATAGGTTAACATCGACTTTGATGGTTTTCTTTTTTTCTTACACCCTACCTCCCCGTGTACTAGAAATGTCCACTACGATTGATGAATTTCGTCATTTCAAAAAATCCAAAATCCAAAAATCAATTCTAATTTTAATTAAACCTAGCCCTATAAGTAAACCCTTTAATTAGAAATCATTTTCGTGCCGAGGGACTATATATCCTTTTTATATGGAAATCTCTATCACAAGAAAATATAAATATGTGAGAACAAAACAAAAAAAAAAGAACCAAAATAAATAATGAAAATCGATCGGCTGCCGCGTCGTCAGTCGTCACTGCGACCGCCGGGAGTCGCCACGGCTCCACCTTCTCCCGCTGCCATACATTCTATAGGACGCACTTTGCTGGCAGAAATGTGGGTGGAGAGGGGCAGGATAAAACAAGAATATCCTATATGTATGTTCTCTGAGTATTCCTTCTTGGTAGGGTGACAGCAGCAAAAGAAGGAGGCTCCCACCCAGCGGGAGTTTGAAACGAAAGTGCATCAGAACTTATTCGTGCAGTCGGCTACTTCCGTTGTCAGTTGTTCACCAGACGTCAAGTCTATCGCACGCGCAAGAAAGAGCTCATTCAATTTGTATCGCTGAAATTAATTGTTCGCTCTTAAAGTGTTTGTGCACCCGAAAATATAGATTTGCCATCAGTTATCAACTTGTTACCAATTATTTTGTTAACGATCAAAGACATTGAACAAGTGGCGAATAAAGTGCTTGTGCTGTGATGTTATTGTTTGTGCGAGTGAGACATAAATAAAAAAGGCAGAGAGAAAAACATATATATATTTATACACGAAGAAGAACCCCATGGATTGATATAGAGCCATTGAAAATTGTTCACATCCACCCTACGAGGCAAGTACAATAGTTCAGCATCTCGGTTGTATTAGTACACCTTGTTAGACCTAACGGTCGACACTATAGATCCCCTTTCCAGCGATTTCAAGTAGTTCCTTTCTTAGAAAACTCAAAAGTCAAGTGTTCGTTTATCTACTTGCTATGTATTTGTACATGTGTATTCACTTCACTATCAGTCTCGTTCCTTCTTTTAAGCGAATTTTGGCTCCTCTAACAAATGATCGAGCAAAAAATACAGGAGAGTTATACAACAATTTTCTTTGATCCCATAGAACTATAACTGTGACGACCAGCTGTCAGATTGGCCCTTCTGTTCTGGACGTGGTGAAGATTGATCGTTTGCCATTACTCTTTCACCAATTTGAAAAGGGACGGAAAATAAATAAATAAACCGCTATCTCGCCAAACAATCATCCGCCAGAGACATGCCGGAACAGAGCAACGATTATCGGGTGGTGGTGTTCGGTGCCGGCGGAGTTGGCAAATCATCGCTCGTACTCCGCTTCGTTAAGGGCACCTTCCGCGAATCTTACATCCCTACTGTCGAAGACACATACCGTCAAGTAAAAACGAAAATTTATTATTATTGAAACATCCATTTCAACTGTCGCATTACACGTGTATAAATCCTCGTATATAGTTTACCGATACATAATTTAAATTGATTCGTGGTAAGGAAACGAAGGGCCTTGTTTTTAAGACTAGAAATTAACTGTATAGGACAGCATACAGCAAACGAACAAAGAATGAACAAGAAATCAAAAAAAGCTTTGCTAGAAATGAATGGAAAGGCAACACGCCCAGCACGTAGAGAGCGTGGCTGATCTCTCACTATGTGTACGCACGCTTTGCGGATGGTATTGATCCGCTGGATACACACCCCAGAGGGCGTCTACGCAGCACCACTTGCCTCCTCTTTTTTTTTCCTTCTTTCTTTCTATATTTTGAACGAAGCTTCTACAAGGGCTGTATACTGATGAGACCAAAGAGCACAAGAAAAAAATCGAACGTTGAGGACGATCCTCATGTGAACAAGAGCATATAAGACAAAGAGTTTTCAAAAGTATATGTGTCTGTGTGTGTGTGGTGATGTATCCGTATGTTTGAATCGAACTCGTTGGCTCTGACGTCATCTAATGTTTGATATAGCTCTCAATGGTACATACACGCAGACGTGAAGTAAATATTCGATCGAAAAATTAAAAAAAATGAAATAAAGAGAGAGAAAATAAAAATTGGGTGAATTCGCCATGTTTAATAAGAGAGCGGAGCATTTTCTTTTTTATACGTCTATGCGCGGGCTGTGTGTAAAACGAGATTGGGTTTTTACACCACAAAACACTTTGCGCCGACGCGTTATTCTGAGCTTCTTTATATATATATTTTTTTTTTTCCATTTTTCTTGGCTTTTTTCTTTCTCGGCTTTTAAAGTAGATACCTAATCCTGAAACATACGGATTCTGTGCGTAATAGTATATGACATTTTCTTTTGCTACGTCATGAATGGTTGCCATGCCAATTTTAATTCGAATTTCCTTTTTCTTTTTAAAAATAAAAGCTCTGTCATCCTATACGCCACAGTATATGGACAAAGGAAAACAGCAATTAACTGTATCTGCGTAGTAGTGTATAACAAACTGTACGCAATCGTGCGTTTGTTGTATCTACGCACGCGGACAATGATTTCCGAATTTTAAAACAATTTCTTTTCTTGATTGGTTCCCTTTGTTTTGCTGTGTAAGTTGCAAAAATAATGGCATTTTTAATTAATGCGCGCCAGCAATTTTCAAAATCCCATTTCACTTAAAAAAATAATCTCTTCATCTGCAAGTATATTGCAATGAAAAAGGGAAAGAGCGCCACTGAATGTCATCTCCAACAGCGTCCACGATTACATGTACGCGAGTCATATGCATTGCGTCTGAATAATACTTTGATGTACTACTTCCGTTTTAGGAAAATCGATCGAGCGTCCAGTTTCTCTTACCCTTTTGTTCATTCACGATGTACAGACATGCGAACGCGTATACTTGTCAATTAATATGTTATGGAGGCCCCTATATGTATACGTATATCGACCAGAGGATGTCTATATAACTTTGGATGGCAAACTTGACGCAGCTTTGTAACATGCTTCAAATGGATGATCTTATTTTTGGATGTAGAGAAATAGGTGAGACAACCGACGTCACACGTTTGCTGCTAATCGATAAAAAGAAATTGAGCTCTTTTTTTTCGGAATTTACATTCTTTTATGCATTGAGGTTGCTGCCTTGTTGCAAAGGCCAACAAAAGATTCTATTCACATACGTTCGTTTAAGCGTCGATAGTTGGGCTTTTAAAAGGTTTCAGTTCTATTGGAGGCTGCTGCCTATATCGGGGAGCGGCTTCTTTAATGCGGGTATTTCCTGTCGGCGATATTTTTATCTTATTTCACAAACGGGCTGCTTTAAATGACTATTTATTTATAGTCTATATATTTCACAGCTTTATCATATCAACTGTTTTTCAGTGAGAAATGGAGAAAATCTAATTTTATAGACATTTACGTAGACTTAGGCACTTGAAGCATTCTTGAACGTAACCTATAGCAATATGAAAATAATGTAAAGAAAAATATTAATACAAATGATTGACTTGTATGCCTTATGGATACGTAGCTGTAGGCGTAAGATTCGGGTGTTGGATTCATCCGCATTGCACCCACTCGTCTCTCGTTGTGTGCACCACATATTTTTTGCACGACACGACAAGGCTATAAGCTGTATTTATTATACTGTAGTGTGAATCAGAAATAGGGCACACCTTAAATATATAGTTAAATGATATTCTATAGGTTATGCTGTATACAAGCATTTCTTATTAGGTATTAAACCTATATTTTATTCATAAAAATGGAGAATGAATCGGCTGGCATCAATCAAGGCGGACAATATTTCGTTGTGTGGGCGTTGTGAGCGTCTTTTCCAAGAGATTATTATAAGAATGGCAGCAGCAGCGCTAAATGATTTCCCCCCTTTTGCAGCCTACGTATACATAGAACGCATCAAAGCGACAAAAAGAAATTATTTAACGAAGGGGTCTGGTATCTTTGTAAGTCCAGAATAAATAAACGGCAGTTGATTGTATACATCATAGGCCGATTACACGACGAGATGATTAGGCATTTAATTATATACGCTATATAGCTCAGCGTAAGAGCATTCAGGATATAAAAACCAAGAACCTAAAGACACGGTGGTATTGATTCATTTTAACCTAACTTGCATGCGCTCTACAGATTCAAGTTTGTCGCTGTATGTTCCAGCATTCAAACGGAGACTCTATTAATGACTTTGTATTTTTTAAAATTCTACCGTCAGACTGCGTGTAATCATCGTGAAACGATCACGGCAGCACTTTGTGCACGCTAAACACGATGCAGTGAACATGTGTGTATATATACTGAAACGACTATAGTTGAAATGCCTGTTATTATATATAGATGAAAGACTATATAGAGTGCTGCCCTCTCTTTGAATATAAAGCTTGAACTCTGTCTACCAAACTATAATGGTCTTTTCTCTTTGCGTACAACTTTACATGGCATTGGATATATAGACCTACTTATAGCTATTCTGCATTGCTACTCCTTATTTAATATGGATCCTTTTGATATAAGACTCATTTAATTATTTATTTATTTTTTTGTATCTTGTAAATATCACGGCGGCGTCCAGGTGATAACATGCAACAAGAATTCCATTTGCACCCTTCAGATCACAGACACAACGGGCTCTCATCAATTTCCGGCCATGCAGCGGCTCAACATTTCCAAAGGGCACGCCTTCATCATGGTTTATTCCATCACATCAAGGCAGTCCCTGGAGGAGCTCAAACCCACCTGGGAAATCATCCGTGAAATCAAAGTATTATTACTATTATTATTTTAATTTTTGCATTTGTTTTTAGGTGATATAAGCGTATAGGCCTTTGCAACAATTGCCGTTAATTTTCTTCTATTTCACTATATGTATATCGTTCCCTATATCATTTTGCTTGAATCCTACTTAAATTCTTGAATTGGAAAAGCGTTTAAATGAAATCTATTTTTCGGGCTGTCCTGTCAATTGTTAAGGGCTCGTTAGACAACGTACCTCTAATGTTAGTTGGCAACAAATGCGATGAAACGGAAGCACGCGAACTGACGGCCAAGGAAGGTGAGGAACAGGCGCGACGGTGGTCATCGCATTTCATGGAAACATCAGCCAAGACCAATTACAATGTTAAAGAACTCTTCCAGGTACGTTCGAAAGCTCTTCGTGGGTTTATAGATCTGTGTATATACGTACATGTTATAGCCTACTTCCAGAATTACAAGATCAAAAAGATAATTTTTTGAAAAAAAAAAAAAAAAAAGGGCCAATGTATTGTTTTTTTATGTTGCCTTGATGTCTACCCATGCGAAGTCAATATAACGAATGTTGTTGCTTTTAACCTTGTCTGCTTTTCTTTTCATTTTTTTTTTTTTTACTCCAAAAGGAGCTGTTGAGTCTGGATAAGAATAGAGCCATGTCACTTCAGCCGGATTCTAAGAACAAGGCCAGTCGTTCCGCGTCAGCTCCTCCGGGAACATCTGGCGCAGGACCTTCGTCGGAGAAACTCAAGGACAAATGTCGTCTAATGTGAATTCGCTTAATTATATAAATATACATAAGCTGGCTATGTACATCGAAGTAGTTTGGATAGATAACCCCAGCATCTATATTAGCTATATCTATATATATAATATATATATATCTACTATAAAGAAAAATGTACATGCACCGCTTCAAAAGCTATTTATCTTTGTGTACACTGACGAAGCCATTTAAGTGTTTCATGTCATCATCGACACTAAATTTTTGTTCATTTTTCTTTGTAAACAAGAAAGCTACAAATTATGTAGATACCTTACTACCATGTAACACAATTAACTCTGGGCGCGTCAGTAGCGTAGTTCAAACATATATTATACCATATATTTTTGTTTTACTCCGCTGATTTTATATAAAGATATCTAAATAGACAATTATTATTTTATTGATATATAGGCGATAATAAATGTCTATTTGTACATAGAATTTTTCAAAAAACCAACAAACATAATGTTTCTTTTTTAACTGACTTCGCCAACCGCCGTTCATATTGTGCTAATGTAATCGGCTTGATTTTCGAATATCATTTAATTTCTATATTTAGGCTACATTTGAATAGGTAATACTAATATAAGCCATATAAATCACAGGAGATATCGACATTTGGAACACATGTATAGAGACTGCTATATTAGGCTGGTTAAAACAAAAGAAGAGGCTCAGTGTTTCCTTCATTGTTCAAATACTGTACAAGTAAATTGGCTTTTTCACTTTGCATTCCTCGTGTTAATGTATAGGATTGAAATTAAAACTTTTTATTGTGATGTGAAACACACCCGAAACGGATGTAATTGTAATCAATATATCCGGGCTCTAATGAAACGATTCCAACGCACTTATTAATCAATGCTGCTGTGCGGTTATATGTATAATTTAAATCGTGAAAATCATTTGTTTACTTCGACTTCCTTATTTAAAAAAAAACAAACAAAACAAACAAAAATACTCCCGCAAAGGAATTCACAAAAGGGTGCAGACAAAAGAAAACGACATTATACATATATATACCTGGTGAAGTGTGTGTCTCTTCATGTAATTGTACATCCATTTAAAATTCTCACTCTTTTCATTAAATATTGTTCGTGTTTCTTTCCCTAAATACGTGCATGAATATGTATTTAAGCGTCACCAATTATTCTTCACCGTTTTTTTTTATTCATTTTCATTGAATTCTTTAATTCTTGTCTTATCTTCCTCTCCTCAATTTTTCATGATAAACTCTAAATATATATCAAATACGGATTCGAAACGAATATTCAATTACCTTTTCATCTTTATATCACTATAACGCAAAATCACATATACAAATGTACCACCTGTATAAGCTTTCTAATATATTAGTAATTAACTTTATCGACTTGTGATTTAGCATTTCATTGTTTTGCTGCCTCATTTTTGATTCATTGATCAGCAGACACCATATATGCAAAACAAGGGCGAAATCTAATTGGGGCATATGCAAATTGTACTTTTGTTCGTTATTTTATGCTGGGGCCTTCGTTACTTTGTCCAATCGACGACAGCCCCCAGAACTCTATAGAAAATCCCTATGCATCACTATTCGTTCTTTTGTGTCTAAAACTGACGCTATGTGTGTAGCCTATAGCTGCGTAGCTCTGTTCAACTGCTTTG
The DNA here is from genome assembly GCF_020631705.1 of Daphnia magna. NCBI lineage: Eukaryota > Metazoa > Arthropoda > Branchiopoda > Diplostraca > Daphniidae > Daphnia > Daphnia magna. The sequence goes on from NC_059183.1 coordinate 1,362,704, forward strand.
AGTTTCAGGATAAGCAAGTACATTTAAATGTCGTTAACTGAAAGCACCGCTTTCCGTTGAATGATTCGACCAATTAAATCATTGCCAGGGTATCTCGTTATACGAGGCCAACAACCATCAAACTCATTGTTTATACTTTTAATTACACGTTGCGTAATAAAAAGAGAAACTAACTAACGACAATCAGGAATGGACACGGTGGTGAATTACGAAATTCCTCAAGTGGAGGTGTGCAGCTCCTCTGAAAACAATAAGCGATTAATCAATACCACCGAAAATCAGCCATTAAAATAGTAAAACATTTTATACGATCGAAATGAAATGAATAAACAAAATAAGTTAAGAGCAGCAGTCAATAAAATTGTTATTTTAATTCGTCGTTTATCTGTTCGTTTTTCGTTTGTTATTGTTTTAATGGCTAATGGACGTACCATTAAATGAAATAGTCGTTTTGGTTTAGGCACTGTCTATAGTATTATGATTATCATAGCATTGCAGCATCCACGCTATTACAGACATTCCGATTAACGGGTCATTTTCAATTGTTTTCCTTATTTATATCGTCCTTTTTATCAACGCTTCCTTTGTTATCATGTATGCGCACATGAGAGCCTTGTTTGCTGTTCTTTTAATGGTATACTGGTTTTTCCATGTCTACAAGACTCTTTGAGCTTTCCTGGAAAAACTGTGTGTGTGTGCAAATCAAAGAAAATGATTGTCGCTCTCTTCATTCAGTTGGCCTGCGGATGCCTAGGCGTATCGATCCATTTGTGGCAACGCTGCCTGTTAGATATAAATATATAGCTACCACGTCTTTCATTCTACTGGGATCTCCTCCTTCCGGGGAAAAAACAAACCCAGCACCATCAAATTTAAAATAAATATATGCGCAAAGTGCTACAGGAAGCATATCGAAACTATATAATAAACGGCATAAAAGACTCCGAGAAATTTCAAATTTAAGCTTTCCTGTTTTGATACCCGTCTATAAATATTAATAAACTTAATTTTACATCAGATTATTCTCTTTGCAATATTCTAATGATATATTCTATTCAAATGAGAATGTTTAGCAATCAAGTACCAAATGCTTCTGGATCGTATAGGAACAGAATCTCAACAATGACAAATCGTATTACGATGTAGCCTACTGTATAGACTTATCTCTCTTTTTGAGAATAACGGAAAGCTTTTCATATTCTATAGGAGAGGCTCGTCATTTCGATCCTCTTGGATGCATAGGTTCCCGCGTAAAGGCAGACCATGATACTAGTGTCATCGTTGACAACTTGAGGAGCTTTCAGATTGAACACACACCAAGAGATTTCGTCATCACTCTGTCGAAAGTCTGTCCTGCCAAAAGAAACAGTCTCCATCAAAATGGGCGTAAGACGCTATCAATCTCTATTTTGATTGATCCACGTTTGACATTCTTTAAACAATGATTTAGATTGTTGGATTTTTTTTAAGGTTAAGTACGCCGTTTGTTTTCCTTTTTCACAGTATTGACCTTATGTAAGATGCACTCTCATTTCGTTTCATTAATTTTTGTGTGCATCGGCTATATATTATACCGCAGGGAGCTCTATCGGTTGGAAAAGGGTCTTCCGTTGGAAAGACAGGTCCAATCCAATTATATGCAGACATCAGCTGAGAAGGCTCAAATATATTGGATGCCAGTAAAGTGCTGCAATACACCACTATGTGTATATATTCGAATGGTAGGCTAGAGGAAAACTTAAAAAAATAAGAAATCTAGACTTTTTTTTTGTCTCTTTCTAAGCTTAGAAGAATTCAACAAAAAAAAAATTGGCTTTTATATACTTTTCTTTTCAATCTCATTTATTTTAATACCGCACGCCACTCGTGTCTCTGGCGCCACGTCACGTATGTTTCTGTCTATATAAACTGTATATGCAGCATTTATTATTCTGATGTTTGGTGTACATATACTGACGATTTGTGCGTCATCTATTTAGTCATTTGTGGCATCTATCCTCGAATCACTTTAGATTTCTGGCTCTTGACACACGCAAACACAGGCGAAATGAATTGCATCAATCAATTGACTGTTGCATGCTGCACATCATTTGATTGCTGTATCAAGTCTTTGGTGAATACGTTTGATTGATGCCATTAAAAATAAAGAAAACTGTCAAATTTAGCACATTGGAACGTTTCGAATGGATTCTTTTGTTAACTGTTTAGCGCGTTTTCTATATATAGGCCTATATGGATGTAGAATTATGGAGTGCGGAGGCCTCAAACAAATTTAAGATTGGCCTGCGTGATCCTATATTCATCCAGCCTAACATCTTGTCTCTTGATGACGTATTATTACTAATACTTTATAATCCGCCATTCTTTTTTTTTTTTTTTATTATTTTGTGTCATCTACTGTTTGGAATTTAATTGCAATTTAAAGACCAAACTTTCTCGCATTCAATTTTCTATGGCGCAGTTTTTTTTTTTTAGACATCACATCAGCTGACTTTTCTTTTTCTTTCTCTCCGGTTATAGTTCTATCCCATACGCCCTCCTCCTTCCGTCTGTTCGTTGCTAGGTGCTGCGTGTGCGTGCGTGTGTGTGTGTATAAATCGATCAAATAAAGAGGGCGCAATCTAGAGTCCAAAAGCATAAAAAAAGGCGTGGTCGGTTCTTTTCTTCTCTAATCGAAACGAAAAGAAGATGTTAGACAGGCTTGCGCATTATTTTATTATTTTTTTTAAGGGGGGAAATTCGATTTACGTGTGCGATTGCGGTTAGAGAGGCAAAAACTACGGCTGATGCTGCTGCGTATGTAATCATCAAGGTTGTCCATCGATCAATCCATTTATCTACCACAGCACAGCACACATAACTTGTTTATACTTACACATAATCTTCTATCTTGCCAGAGAGACAACACGAACGTAAAAGAATGCGCAGCAGCAATAAAAAAAAAGGACGAATTAAAAGACTCTCTTTTTGCTCTTCATTGCCGTGCACGATCCCTTTTCGCCCTGATCAGCATCTATATATATTGGCATTCCACGCTGCTATGCATATGAAGGAGATGCCTCAGCACAGTCCCTGCCCTTTCTTATTGCACAAAATTATTGATTGATTGATTGAACCACACAGTCTATCACGTTTCCCCATGAAATATTAACGTCCCTAACGGAGGAGATATTTCCATGCAGGCAAAAGCCATCCACTGTGTCATAGCTAAATATTACACAGCAAATCAAACGGGGGAGTTTTTTTCTCATAAAATTCATGTAACATCATATGACTGTCACAATATTATATAAGACAAACCTCCTTTTGTATTTGTATGTGGCCAATCTATTTAAATATGTGACTTGTTTTCTTTTATTAAGCAAACAGTGCACGGAAATTATATGTAAATCCCTAGCCCGAAAAAAAAAGGGCCAGCAGGTTATATCGGATAGACAGCGTGCATATATTTACAACAGTTAAATTCAAAAGAGTGTTTCAAACATGCGCAAATACATTTCAAATGGTTTTTTTTTTAAATATTGCCTTTTTATTGACTTATCGATCCTTGGTCTACACACGCCGTAGGATGCACGAATATCGCGGTCGTAATATTGCATGGACGTAAGCCATGGCATATCGACATGTTTAAATTATTTACATATACAAAGGTCGAAATGATATGCTTCATGTCATACTGAATCACATCATCTACACGAGCGACACACACAACAGCAAAAGCAACGCTCATATTTTTTTCGATTCTTTCAAACTGGATCGAATTGGATGATCAACTACAGATGATGACCCCGGAATGAGTCGATCCTTTTCGTCCTCTTTGCTGCTGTCCGACATGTCTGCTGGATCCTATTGATTCCGTCAAGAAAACAAAAACAAAATGCGCATCAGATCGATATCCTCACTCTCTAATATAGTATACGTCGTACGCAACAATTAAATATATATGTATACAACCTTAATGTATTCGAACAGATTTTTGCTATTGGTCCAATTTAACAAATCCCTGGCATTTGCCAAAGCCTTGTTTCCAATAACAAGGCACAGGATACACAAACAGTAGGGGCTAAAAACAATTACCTGGACAGTTTCCGGTGTTATTACAACAACACGTAACAATCGTGTAGCTTTAAGGCATTCGGTAGCTTTTGTCCTATAGTCACCGTGACCTGTTTACACAAGAATCACGACATGTTGAACGGCCGTATATAATCCCGCACAAATAGTCAAGTAAACGTACACCTACCACTTATCAGTTGAGAAAGGTCGACATTGACTAGTCTTTCGTGTTGAATATCAATGGCCTGAAGTCCTGCCACATCGTAAGCCGCTGATGCCGTTCGGTAAATGATTTTCAACACCCAATCATTTCTGAAACGTGATAGAGATTGATTTTTTAAATTGGTGGGCACTTAGTAATAATATTATTATTATTATTTTTACTCGGAATAAGCGTTGACTAGACGGCCTGCAACGACCTCTAATAACGGACGCCATTCAACTGGGCTTCCCGTGACGGGGGTCCCTAAAATAGACGACGTAAGCTCATTAAACGTGCAACTTAAGCAATAAAATTAGCCATCCAGTTTACCTATAAGAACAGCGTCCTGGACGATCCCTCGACCTTTCTCGCCTTTCCTTTGCAATTCCTAATCAGGAAATAATTTTGGCAATTAAAACAACTTTGTGTGTGCAAACTGGCTTCAAATAAGAAAATTAAAAATAAATGACAGGTAAGTGCTAAAAACTGGTGTAGGGAAGAGGGAAAGGGCACGGTTGTGCGGCAATTGAATGGCCGGGGCTGGAAACTCGGCGGATCGATGTGAAACAACAACAACAACAAAAATGGACAATAAAACAGACAGAGAGATAAAATAGCATTTGGTAAAGGGCAAAAAAAAAATAAAATAAAATCTCATTACTTTAAGGCAGAAATAAATTACACGAGCACCAAGGCTGAATCCGCAAAGGATGACGGGTCGACGTCCGAAATTGCCATCCATCAGCGACTCCGCCAACATTTCTCCTACCTGAAACAATTGAAACACATTATTTATGCATTAGGCATGTAAAAAAATAGCGAAATTTAAAATTAAATTTAAATCTTCGTTAGAAATACAATAAATGAAGCGCTGAACGTAAACACAACATAATCAGTACCCTACCGAATTTCAATCAAGTCCCCCCCATATCTTCTCTCTGTTACTTTCTTAGACATCACAAAAAACAAATGACGTTTCCGAGACATTTCTGAACGAAGAAGCACAAAAAACGGTTGCCGCCTTCCTCTCTTTGTTTCCAAGGTTTCCATTTCTTTTTTCATTCTCTCTTTGATTTCCGAGTGCACGACATCACGGCACGTGTCAAGTTCCTTTTTTGCGCAATATGTCATCAACTATAAAAAAAAAAAAAAACAGAAAGAGAAAAAGAAAAAAAAGTTTGGAACAGATCCCACCGAATCGTGCCGCAGATATACAATCGGATAACGAGACCACTCTCTTCTTTCGTTGTTCCTCATTAAGTTCACGTAAAAATGGGAACGAACGGGTACGATTTTAGAATTTTAAGTCATCTTCTTTTTTTGTTTCTGCGATCCTTCCGAAAATACGACTAACAACTGATCAAGATCCACTAAATTAAGGCGTAGGCTATCAAGATATCTTTGAATTTTCTTTCAAAAATAGAAGAATGAAAAGAGAAACTTTAGAGCGTGAACGTATACACAACACGCGTGCGAAAGAAAAAGGGAATCGATCGGGAACGAGTTGCGGACTCCAGTGCGCAATGAAAGGATCGTCTTTCCTAGAAAACATTGGCAGCAGTGGGGAAATCGAAACGCAGAAAGAAAAAAGAAAAACTAAATTGGGTAACGAGAGACTTGTTTCGTAATAAACAAAAGGGGAAAACCTGAGCGCTCCGGTTACAGCAAACGTTCCACGGGTTGTCGATGATGGACGTCAGACTAAGGATCTTTTTTTTTTGTTTGTTTTCAAAGCAAATACATAAAAAAAAAAAAAAGATGGAATGATTAAAGATAAAACAATTTAACAAAAAACAAATTATCATAAATTTACTGTTCGAGGAAGAGCCACAGCCGAGAGCAAACCTGGAGATACAAAAAAAAAAAAAACTAAATCTAAATTAAACTTAAGAAAGAAAGAAATGAAATAGTACCGTGAAAGATGGTCATTTTCAGTACTTCAGTTGCTGCCATTGAAATGGCCATACTACATATGGTATCGATTGCTTGGCCCATTTCTGCCAGATACTTGGTTTCGTACTGCAGTCCGTACTGCTCCCTGGAATGAATCAAGCCATCAAAGGGTTGCATCAGACGCTGTCGTTGAACGGCTTCGTCTTCATCCGTGTCGCTATTTTCGTCGTCAGTGACGTCGTCCTTTTCGCCATCTTCGTCGTTACTGCCTCGACGAGTGATTGGTGGAAGCCAACCAGGAACGGTGATTGTAACATTCAATCGGGAACCTTCTCCAGGTGAAAGAGGAACGAAGAAAAACTCTTCAACGTCACCCACTCGCTTGTTCATCTTGTAGCCCGAGACACCAGCTCCGGCGGCGCCGAAAAGTGAGCCAACGACGGCTGCTCCGGCAACGCTGCCAGCCGCTGCTGCACCACCCACACCTAATAAGTTCATTAATGAAATGATACAACTTCTTCTAAAGCCAATTCTAAAAACATAAGAGAAGCAAAGTTGGTTAGCCGATTCATCGTGTTTAGAGTGTCACTTGGTGGCTCCTGCGCGTCTTTTATCTAATCAAAGTTAAACAAAAACGCTTTCAGCCAGTACCAAAGAGAGTTGCCAAACTTGCGCCGAGAAGTGGGGCTACTAATCCGCCCGTCAGACCGAGCAGGACGCCTCCGCCGACGGAAGCTGCGCCAATGAGAGCGTATTTTTTGGCTTGTTTCATTTTTGTCTGCTTTTTTTGCTCGTCTTCCTCCCTTTTTGTAGATTTAAATAAATAACCGTAACGAGCGTAATGTAAAGTTTGTTTTTGTTTGATTTTTTATTGTAGGAACTTACTGAGGCGATTTAGAGCCAGGGGAGAAGTTACTAACTCTTTGAACGACGGCATCTTCCAACATTTCAAAGTGTTCCACACTTAATCCGAAGAGTTGTGTGGCCCATTCGTAAAGAATGACTCTGATACGAGCGTCGTAATTACCTATATATGCATACCATAAAATTATGTAAGTTTGAAAGCCCTTTAAAACACATGTACAGATAAATGAATGAGCTCGTATATAAACCTATACCTTTCATTAAAGTCCATTGTAAAGCGTCGTAAACAACTCGAGTTCCATCGCGATGGAAATCGGGTTCGTCCAGTAACATTTCCACGTAAGGACCCTTCGTGTGGCCCGTCTCATTTTCCATCAGCAATTGCATCATGGATTCGCACTATTTTTTTTTCCAAATTATGAATCAATAGTTACCATTATTGGCCGCCAGATGGGAGGTTTTAAAAATAATAATATCCACAAAATGAAGAAAAGAATATTTACATTACCCGCATAAGATTGAGGTGCTGGAGTAAACGATGCAATGATCGTTGCCGAAATTCTAGGTCACACGATTCACTGTAACGTTCGTTTAGACTCAATGCAAACAAAGAAGCGTAGGCGTAACGTGTAGGATCACTCCAATTTGCCATTTTTTGCCACTATTTTCGCCACTTGAAAGAAAAACTGGCAGAAATGTAGCAGGTGATATGTCGGGATATCGTGCCGGTTTATTGGTTGAAGAAAATATAGACATGACATTAAAAAGCTTGGGGAATGACTATCGTAAATGGGATGATAAGGTTACCACGACAGTGGCTCGCGATAACAAGAGGTCTGCTGATTCGAATTCTAATGGGGACTTGTTTCGTAGTTCAATCCATAATTTTCTGAGATCGACAAAACAGACACTCCTTTTTCTTCTTGTTGTGGAGACTGAAACTGGCAAACTGTATCAGTGTTAAAATTGACGAGAGGAAGCCCGACTGTTGATCTACACCCGCATGGAGAACGGTGGCGGGTAAAAACAAAGAAACGTCTGATAGAACCAACTGTGTTCAAGGACCGCGGATTTAGGTCGCCTTGAATAAGCAAACGTAATTTTTACGTAAGGCTGTCGTTAGAATCAACAGGAAGTATTCACGATTTTGCGTTGCTAGGCGAAAATTCGAAGAGCAGCAGACGACAGCTGTACAGATTCGTATTCTACAATGGCATCGAATCCAGTCAATGTTCATTTGCTACATGCCGTAAATAATTCTGATGGTTTGTCCCAATCTCCTGCACTGTCAGCTCAAGCTATCAATACTATCCATGACCAGGAATGTAGTGGAACACCTCTTAATACACCATGGAGTTGGTTTCTAGATAAGTATGTATAATTTGGAATCTTCTTTCTACATGCAGCAGCCTCCTTTTTATGTCTCTTGTTTATTAATTGTTATTTTCACTTTTGTTTTTCATAAAAGAACTGTTCGCGGAGTTTCTGCCGCAGAGTACGAGGCAAATTTGAAAAAAATTTACACCTTTTCTAAGGCAGAGACCTTCTGGTCTGTTTACCATAACATCCCTTCAGTTGCAGAAATTCAGATGAGGTACAGTTATCATCTAATGAGAGAGGAAAGACGTCCACTGTGGGAGGAACCTTATAACCGTAATGGTGGCACTTGGAAGATAAAATGCTTCAAACCAGACACTGTAATCACCATAACTGCTACCTGTAGTCAAACAAAACCTAAAAACACCTCATGTTTTATGTTGGCAGGTGACAGTGTGGAGAGAACTCCTACTAGCTGCTATTGGGGAACAGTTTTCTGATTATGTTGAACCTGGAGATGATATTTGTGGAGTGTCTGTTTCTGTCAGAGACAGGGATGACATTGTCCAGGTTTTTCCATTTTAAAAATCATTCAGGTCTAAATGATTCTTAACATTTTATTAGGTCTGGAATGTAGATAGCACAAAAGCAGAGAAAGCCAGAATTATTCAAAAAATTCAAGAACTTTGCCCAAACATTGAGTTCCAGGCAGTCTTTTACAAGCGTAAGGACAACCAGTAATTCTTCAAGCTTTTATTTTTAAAAAATTTTAACAATATTTATACAGCTCATCAGACTCACCATGCATATGAAGGAGCCAAACATTAAATAAGCCCATATGCTGCCACGCATACAATTTTGGTGGGAAATCTACTACTTCGCAGCACTCGTTGCGACACACATTTCCCATCTTATCTGTTTTTAGTTATTTAGATGATGCGCCATATTTTGTTTCTAATGGTTTAAAAGGAAAAGGTATCGTTCCCATTAGGGTAAGGGTAGTACGCAACGGGAAAACTATTACCCCTTTGAGTTTATCTGTTTTATCTCTGAAAGAGTATACCTGTACATTAAACGAAATTGGCTATATATGTGTAAATACGAATAAAATACACGCGGTAAAAAATCATTGTCACATCGTTTAATTCAACTATTCAAACCATTTTAACGTTTTCGTCCACCGCCTTTCATTTTCTTGCCTCCCTGTCGGTTATTGGGACCTCTTTGTCCGCCTTTGCTATTCCTGTCATTGCCGGAGTCCTTCTTCATGTTGTTCTTCTTAGTACCACTCTTTTTTCCTCCAAAGCCAAATTTGTTTTCTTTTGATTTGCGCTTATCTTGGCTTTTACCTTTGCCTGGGCTCTTCCCTTTTCCTTTTCCCTTGGTTGGGCCTTTGCTAATTGGTTGACTATGTACAAATAAAACATTAGTAAAAACTTTTCAATGGAAAATAGGAATACAGCTTCGCATTACAAGACTCGTTTGGATTCATTCTTTTCTTTTGTCTTCTGTTTGGTGATTTCAACCATGTTTTTCTTTTTGCCACTGTCTTCATCAAGAAAGTCAAGCGACGCCAGCTTGCCTTCGCGGTACTGTTTGACTTTAGAAAGAAGCTCCCTCTTCTCCTTGGCCCGCTGAAGACCAACTTCAATTTGGACCTTTTTACCATACTTCTTGAGCTCCCTGAGTTTCTTAACTTTCTGGCATTTTTCTTGGGCCACTTGCTGTGTTAGAACTCGTCTTTTGACCTGATAAAAATTCCTACATTAGTTTACAGCACACAGAAAAAAGGTGGTAAGAAAAAAGGTGGTAAGCAATAAACCTTTAACATGTGATCATCAGATTTTGCCATTTGGGCAAAGTAGTCTTCTGGTCTTTTGGTGGGGACCCCTAGTGTCTTCAGTCTTGCAAGTCCTTCTATAATTGCACTTTGTGCTTGACGGTAGAACAATGTTTCTCTTTGAAGATCATCTACAATACGATCTCCAGGAGTTTCAATCTTGTATTTGGGTTCTGTTTCCTCCTTGCCATTAAGGATACCATCAACAATGGGATCTAACTTAGTTGTTAAATCAAGACGTTCAATCCAGTCAAGCTTGAGAACTATATCATCAAGTTTAGCATTCAGCAATTTCTGGGGAAAAAAACCGAAAACTGATTAACTCAACAACAAAGTTTAAATGCCATGCACTATGAATTTACAGAATTGTTGGTATATTGCCTTGGAGCCGTCGCTTTTTGGTTTAATCCAGGTTTAACTTCGCCACTTTCGAAGGCTTCGAGAAGCTGAAATTTGAAAAAAAATTTACTTAATGTAATTGAGCCAAAGTTTTATTTAAATACCTCTTCGTCTGAATCAATATCAGTTTCTTCGCTCTCTGATTCAGACATTTTTACGGGGAGTTTTTTCTTCATTTTGAAATATTATTCTGGTAGATTGCGTTTCTTGTGTAGAAGACACGCGTTGACGGCACTTGAGAAGCAGAAGTTTTTCAGTATACACGTGTTTTTACGGGAACACTCTAGCGAGAAAGCTTTGAAACTCGTCAAGCTTGAACATCTCAAATCGGTTTCGGCAACCCATGAAACCGAAAGCAAACGTGGCCTTCAATTTCCCAAGGTCTGAACATAAACAAAGGTTGCTGATTTTTTTCTTCGCTCTTCTTGGTGCGAGATTAAAGAAATATAATATAATGGCAGGTAGGTTAGCCTCTTGCTCATTGCAACATGCGCACCCTAGTAGTTGGCCCCAGTAGTTCTATTTATGCTGGTTTACAGCATAAACGCTAAGCGGGGATGGGATCATTGAAAACTCGATGGTAAAGGATAGTTAGTTCTCTACTGTAGCTGCTAAAGCGCTAGTGTCGGGAAAAGGTTTTATAAGTTTTCATTCTCCCAACTGTCATAACTTGTGGATGTCGGAACGAAAAACTTGATTATTACCACCACGTCGGCTAGTTGTGATTATTAAAATGTTGGTGTTTTTTTACTGCCCACTTTGCAACGGTTTTCCATAAAAGCCGAATTAACGGAAATTCTAGAGTGGCCTTTGACCTGTGGCGTGGTTGTCCAAACTCACAAATTTTCCCAATAAACAATGTCAAATTTGCCAAGGAGAATAGCGTCTGAAAACCTGCTGAGTAAACTTCACCAAAAACAAGTATAAATTTGTGTACAAACATTTATTTTTTCTAAACTGTTTTACTCACAATCTTGATAAAGATATTTTCCTTTGTAGCTCTGTGTTTTTAATGCTTTTAGCTGACAAACATTTCTTTATTTGTTTTCCAGCTTTGTCTTGTATAGTGTTCCAATAACATAATATTGTTTACTTTCTTTTTTCTTCTTAGTTAACTGGGAAGTGGGAAAACTACAGCCATAGACAAGGCAAAGCTCCATTGTTTGGGCGATTGAATGAGCGACTAATATTTCAACTAGACAAAGTAATTCCATTGTCAGCCTTAGAGTCAGGGTAAGCTCTTGACAACTTGTCTAAATTTGTGAAATGACAAATGACTATTTCAAGCCATTTTCTGGTTGTAGACATATTCTTCTTGGATTTTCAAAATGTGCCCAATTCTTGTTGACATACACCCATTCAGTTGAGCTGGAAGTAAATTTGCTGACTATGGTCCACAAGTAAGTATGCATTTTCTAGAAAGCTCTGTCTAGTGTTTCTGGTTTCATCACAATGCTCATTTAAAAAAAACAGATACAAGCTTCATTGGTGGAGTTTTGTGCCTTATAAACAGGCCAGTAAAGTGGCGGAAGTAACTTTGTTTAGTGATCAAGGAGTGTCTCTGGCTCTTCAGATAGTTTTGTGCTATTGGCCAGGTGACTCTACTCACATACTAGTCCATGGGAGCAGGTAATAACTTTCTTGGGTTTCTCTGTTTTAACAAGATGGCTTATTCTTCTTATGTAATAGCATCCAGTCTGAGGGAGAAAGCCGGGAGTGTTACTTAACCGTCACATCAGTGCCATCCGTGAATTGTCCTGATTGCCATCGAATCGCTCAATCGTTTGAGGATGAAGATCTGGCTGCCAGTTGGGATAGTTGCGTTCGCTTTAGTTGTCTCCGACATGGCTACACAATCCATAGCAATTATTCAACAGTACCGCCTTACCCGTCCTTCATCGCCTCTGTTTCTCTTCGTTGCGATGGGACCATCGTGATCAACACCGCAAATTTCTTACATGTCCTATCTTTTCAAGTAGAATTTCCGCCGAGTGGGTCTAACGGTGACCAAGATTTTCTCTTGTCTCAGCCTGCTTCGCTTGACGATGGACATCAACAACAACTACCGGCTGTTCAGTGTGAATGGGAAGAAGACTCCGAGCGCTCATACTCTTTTTCCAACGTTCGGTCTACTTCCTCTGTGACTTCCAATACTCCAAACATGTCGCCGAATTTTACCTCATCAAGCAGTCAACGAAAATCTATCGGAAGCCAGATTCCTCATACAAACAGCACCACCCAAGAGTCAGAATATGATTTCATGGAAGATACTTCGGAGCTCCCTCGTGAAACGATCTCCGCGTTTCGAAAGCGTCGTTTGGCAGATAAAAAGTACGAGTTTACGGATGAAAATACGGAGAACATCCCCCTGAAAGTAATGCGGAAACGACGTGATCTCGAACACCAGATACAGCAACAGCTGCAGCAGCATCAATCCTTTGTAGTTGTTTCGGGTTCCAAAGATGTCAATGATGATTGGGAATGGAATTTTAGCTGTACCATCGGTACGAATGATGTGTTGCGACCGTTCAATTCCAACATCCCTACCCCTATCCGGTCTCCTGATTGGGACCGACTAGGAGAACTAGTCGAGGATATCCGACCCCCAATAGAACTCCAAAGAGAACCTTCAAAGCTGGCAGAGCCACCAACTTGCGTCGCTCAGTTTCAGCGAAGGTACTTTGAAGTAGACGATGAACTAGTCAGTGTTATTACGGACATTGAAGGTTAGTTTAATTACTTGATCCACTAATATTGTCATCTACTCAATCGTTTTGTTTGGCATATTTCAGACGATGACCTCAGTAGCAGCACAGGGTATCATAACGCTTTACCTCTGGAAGTTCATGGAGCTGGATACAATCAAATGGCCATGGTCTCGAACGCTAAAGCATTTCGGCTGGTATGCTATATTTTATCAATTAATAATTTTAAAAAATGAACTATTGGTTGATTTGGGATTCTGAGAACAGAAGCTTCCGCACGTTTGTGTTAAGCAGATGAGCATTGACACCGAACAATTTTGTCATGAAATGGCCCAGCGACTATGTACTCAAGCCCAAAAGAAATACTGGTTTTGCAGCGATTTCAACGTTGAAATTATTGATTTATGTCTCGAAACAAATGACGTTGTTGCAGCAGCTTATATGCTCGTTGAAGCCGATGTACCTCAGACCAATCAGTTAGTTGCCTACTCTTTGTTTTCGTTTTCTAAAGCAGAAGCTAGTCACGATTAACCTGTTGGTTTGCCCAGGAAAATGCAACGAAGTCTGTGTCAAGCCAGCGTATTCTTCGCCTGGAATACAGAAACCGGACAACACCGAATCATCGATTACGATTTACCTGTAGAGATAGCAACCATTACTACCCAAAACCAAGCAGTTTCTACCAGGTTATCAAAAGCTAAATCAGAGGTTCATCAATAAAAATAATGTAGCTGTATTTTGTCAGTCGATCCGGTTGGCATCCAGCCAAAGATATCGGTCGGCGATTACGGAAAGAACTGATGACTCCAGCAAAACCCGTTTACACCCTAACAAACATCCCCGAACTTACAGGTTACATTTTTCTTCATTTTTGTAAACGTACTTTTTAGAAAAATTTTTGTTTTTACTCTTAACTTACTTTAGGGCGATCATTTAATGTAATCTATGACCCATCTCGGACATTCGCCATTGTGTTGTACGACAAGAAATATTAAACAACCGTTATGATATTTGACTCTATATAATATTTTTCATTAGAAAAAACTTGGGATAAGCCACGACATAAAGAAAACAAACGATTATTAAGGCAGACAATTATGTCTGGGGCTGAGATTCGTTCTTTACTGTAGGCAAAGCAGCGGACCAAGCTGCTAGTGACTAAAAAGGAAAGAAAATGACTGAAACCTATAAATTTACAAATCAGCCGTTTCATTAGTCAAACTTACCTGTTCATACATATTGATGTGCAGGTCGGCCATTCGTTGTAATATATTCTTCAGATCGCGAGATTTAATTTGGTTCCAGCGCTCAAAATCTGCACGCAAATTTTCGTTGGCACATTCCATTTTATCCCGGCTAACCTAATTTACAAAATGAATAATCCACATGAATATGAAGTAACAATCAAGCCAGTACCAAAATCTAGCTACCTCTACTTGCTGAGCTAGGGTACTTGCACCAGCCTCAAGTTGCTGCATTCGTTGCTGCTGAACTTGCTCCGGACTTTTCCACATATTCATACCAAACATAACCGGGTGGTCGCTGAGCGGTGCTGTTTCGAGCTTAAAATATTTAACAATCGAAATAAGTAAGCAAAATTCATCATCCGTTAGGTAAACGTTTGGCTTACTTGAGTTTGTTCGGCTTTCACGCGGCAAAGTTGTTCCATGTGGACTTCGTAATCCATTTGGGCGTTGTCGCGATTTCTCAGGGCATCTTTGGCGGATTCAATGTACAGTCCATACTCGTGCAAAGGCTTAGGCATAATGAAAATGAATTTGGATACAGAAAATAAGAAAAAATCTTATTTACCACGGAGAGATTTGGCTTCTGACTGTCAACTAATTTGCGCCGAGATTCAGCACAGGTGTTGGAGGCTTCCCCAATGGCCTGCAGTCCTTCGGACAAGTTAGGTTCATAAGCTCGCCAGTGGTTAAGAATAGGTTGCATCATTTGTAAATCCTGCAGGTAGGCTTTTCAAATTGATAAAATGTACGCGGTGGATTTTGGTCGAGAAGGAAATGAAACGCTATAATACCTATACGCTCTTTCTGGATTCTCTGGCCAATTTTCTCCATAGTGTGTATCTTCTCTGACAACTTGTCAACATATTCACTCATCTTTTCAAATTCGACGGTTCTACTCTTCGATATATAAGACGATGCCATATTTTGCAGGGATTCACTCACTTTACCAAAAAGCCCAAAACCAGTAAATGACTTCTTGAATGTAGAAAATTCCTGTAATGTATGAGCATATTAATCATTGTTCTCAATTCTATTTTATGCAGAATTACCACAGGAGTGTCAATCAGGAATGCTTGGTATTTTTTGTCACAGCTCAAAACGGGATGATCAGCAAGACGATTTAGGAATCTGTGCAGAAGCAGCATTCTTGAGGTAATGAAATCGCGGTCGTATCTGTCGATTTGCTCAAACAACGAATGCTTTTCTGGAAGTGGAGGAATTATAAGTGTTGGATAACACACTGAAAGCTGGTTCTTTAGCCATTCAAAGTCTGAATAACGACGGCGAACTACATAGTTTTGCTTTTCAAATTCAATCCTCCGTGTCTAATACAAAAACAAACAATTAATATCATATAGGCCAAAATTGTTCTAATTCTAATGCTTACTTTTGTGGAGATTTGGTAACTAATTAAAAATTGAATTGTTTTAGATATTATTCAGTCATTTAGTGATACAACTTTGTATTGATATTAGCATACCTAATGTATGTTTCAAAAGGAGTAACATGTTTTTGTGGCTGGTCTAACAAAACCTGTAAATCTCGAAGATCATTTTCGTCAAAGGTGCCCTTCATTGAATCTCCGCTTGTGTTCTCAATCTCTGTCAATGCTTCAATTGTATTGGAATTTTTCTATATTTATAGTATTGGTCCATTAATTTAATTTCTTTGATTAACAAATAGAAATCTTACTATTTTATCTGGGCGATCTCCGGAAATTTCGTCAAAATCTTCTGAAGCCGACATCCTGTTTGGTTTTACTTTTTCCTGGTTTTCACCCAATAAAGCAAACCAAATACCACTGATCAACGATGCGGGGACAGAGTGGGTGTTAATTTGTAATACAATGATGTAGATCTGGTACAATTTGTGTTGATCAGATGATATTACAATGCATACACCATTGCAGGTTGCATTTTGACAGGTCCAAACTGGTTTGTTCCCTATCCTGCCCTTTCCATCTCGCCATCTAGCAGACCAGCGACAGTGTTTAGTAAGTTTCAGTTCTTAATTCACAGATGGCAGCTTGAACGTGAAAGTCCCAAAAACAAATTCCAAGAGAACTTGAACGGGAGAAAATTAAAAAAAAAAAGAAAGCTCGTGAAAATACAACGTAACCGCAGCAACCAACCCATAAGCTAGAAAACGGACGGAACAGTCACTACTTTGGTGCAATTCATCGGTATTCTTGGTGGCAAACAAACCAGCTGTAGCTGCTGGAGGTGCATGTGAAAAAGAACAGTGCTTTCTTATAAACATTATTTGGTTGTTTATTTCAGATATCATGATATTGACTGTGCTCGTTTTTTGCCTTAAAGTTGAATGGTTTTGGGCCACTCCTTTACTTGAACGATAAGTTTCTCTTTATATCGTAGAATTCAAATGAAAGTGGTCGATCTCGACGTTTGTCTGATTTTCACGACTGGCTAGAATCGAATCGATGATTGCTTTCATTCATCCTGACCTTAAAATCAACAAACGAACATAAACAATGCCATCCATTAAACAAAAATTTGCTGGATTTTTTCGCCAAATTTCTAATTCTGGAGGTGGAGAATGTTTGGAAAATGCCAATCAAATGAAACCTCTTCATACTTCTGACAGCAATACTGGCTGCTTTATACAGCGCTACCTCAATGGGTATGGTTTTGTATTAGAATATTTTAGTATTTACTTCTTCTCCTTTATTTTGTGGATCCCAATTGATAGTTTTGTTTTTAAAAACTACATCTGAATCATTAACATACAACTAGTTTATATCTCATGACAGTTAGTAGTGTCTTTAAGTCTATAACAGCAGTTTCAACCTTGTATTTCTTATTGCAGAGAAAGCCGTTTGAAGCAACCTGACATCTTGTTTGGGCGTACAGGCCAAGAACTTCCTTGTTTACGCTTGTGTTCACTCCAAAGTGAGATAATAGCAACACACACTGGTCCAGATGGAGGACTCACAACCGTCAATCGAGGACAACGAGGTCATGTTACGAGTCAAGATCCCGACGTTTCTTATATAGACAGCGAGGATGATGCAGTACCACTACCTTCGACAATTAGTTCTGAATCTACCTCAAACGATGGTAAGTTAAATAGCATTATAATGGGAGTTTTGTTCGAAAATCGAAATTGTGCCGACTTGTGTTGTTAGCTGGGCGAGCCCGAAGTGCTGAATTGGTGACTATACGCGCCATGGGTCAGACTTTCGTGGTACGGAATCATTTACCTCCAACACCACCCCAACCACCGAGACAACCTATTCCTACTCTTCCACTTTCCACGTCATCAGCTAGCGTTGCGATGGCAACGTCTAGTGACTGTCACAACACCGACCATTGTCGGTTGTCAGATGACGACGATGATGAATTATCTACCGTTTGTGAAGATCCCTCCCCACCGGTGTCTACTCCTACCTCCTCTTCTACCTCGCCCCCCATAATCACCAGCACATCCACGTGCGCCGACGAGTCGGATGACTACCAAGATTTCTTGTCTAAATTTGGCATCTTAAGCCTTCCACTTCATCCATCGCTTGATCGTCAATCGGTGGTTCAGATCGATTCACCGGACGATACACTCGTCTCAGGCTCTTTGAGTCCCCTTCTTGATCAACTTGATCCCCTTCTTACGCCGGACGTGCCGCCGTCCATCGGTGGTAAGTGTTGTAACCTCGTTCCTTATCACACCATCCACGAACCGACCTCTTTTACCCATCCTTAAAGATTGTGATATATCGCGACTGAACGACGCACCGTTATTCTATTTTTTATTTTATTTATCTATTTTTTTTTTTACTGCCGACATAATATTTTATGGTTTTCGTTGTATTATTCTTTACATAAGACATATGCGCAGTACAAGCAAAACTGACTGAACATAGAACACAAACACAAAGTGCAGGAGCTTAAAAAGATAACGAGGGTTCCCGGTAATGATATAAGATGCGGTTTTATGGGCCGCTTTTGATGGTTTTGACACATTTACCCGTATGCAATTCAATCCTGTGACGTCGGTTCCCATTGAGAAAACGTGTTAGTATAATACGCGTTGCCCGACTCGCAATTGTTGCCTAGTTTTGAACGCCACATGGCTTGCATGGCTTCCTAACGGTGTTCGTTTTGCTAACGGCTGCTTTCCTTCCTGTATTTTCTTTTCTTTCCTGATCGATCTGTCTCTGATTTCCGTTCGCTGTCCCGCCGTTCGTGTGACGATGGGACATGCAATGAATGCAACCTCTTGCATGGTACTGTATTAGGGAACTGAGGGTAAATAACCGGAAGGATGAAAGGACAACATACAATTTGGGGCGTCGGCGCTCAACTGGTGACTGTAACGGACGTTCGATTATTTATGTAAAAAATTCATAGTTGGCTTAGTGATTTTCTTCATTTCTTATTAAAAAACCATAATCATTTGGAACTACTCAATCAATATTTATTACTTGTGATCCAGTGAACGCTACTGTCCAGCCAGAAGTGTCTGATGAGCATCTTGCCGACCATGAAGAATTGCCGACTAAGGAACCTACAACAGCGGCGGAACCACCAGAGCCCGAAATTGAAATTGCAGGCGTCGTTAATTGGAACAGACCAAGTGGTATAGCATTTGGAGCAGCCACGTCGCTCTACGAACGGCACCCCATCTCGGGGGAGACAGCCGGCAATCCTTTGGCTGATGTAATTCAGATCACTTTTCTAAATGAACTTTCGCCTACACTTCATATAATTTGTTTTCTTGTGGATAGGCATTTGCCATCGTAACACGCTCCAACAATGCCCTACTGTGTCTGGCTGATGGGGTCAATTGGGGGGAAAGAGCTGCCCTTGCGGCTCGTAGTGCTATACATGGTGCAATGGATTACTTGAATCGAGCCCTTTTTCCTTCCACTACCAATGGCCGTCAGTTAACTACCAACGTGAGTCGAGATGTTCAGACCATGTGTCGATAATCATATGCACATTTTAAATCCCACTAATTGTACTGCAGGATGTCTTCCTATCATTGCTGCGCTCCTTTCACGCAGCACACAGTATGATCTTGCAGGAAGGTGGATTATTAACTACGCTGACCGCAGCTGTAGTAGCTCAACTGGACCAATCGAGTTTGCAGAACTCTCTGTACACAGGCTCGGATAACAGCAACAGCGCGAAATTTGTCGTCTGCGTCTGTAATGTAGGCGATTCGCTGGCCTACGTTTACAGTCCGAAACATGGTGTCAGAGAAATAACGCATGGTAATTAAATGCCCGTCATTCCATTTACCTGTTGCCAGAGCATTTTATTTATTTGTTTTTGAAGGATCTCATGATATTCAATCGATGCGGGACATGAGGGATGCTTTGGGTGCATTGGGACCAGTAGATGGGCAAAATCCGGAGCTCA
Source organism: Daphnia magna (assembly GCF_020631705.1). Lineage (NCBI taxonomy): Eukaryota > Metazoa > Arthropoda > Branchiopoda > Diplostraca > Daphniidae > Daphnia > Daphnia magna. The sequence continues at coordinate 1,382,602 of NC_059183.1, forward strand.
ATAATTTGACGTGTTCGATGACGGTGATCGAAGAAGGAGACATTGTATTCTTGACATCAGACGGTGTCTCGGACAATTTTGATCCTGTTGTAGGCAAATTTGTTGTGGCACGGAAGCCGGATAAAATTGTTCCGTTACCCAATAGTGCCAAGCAAACCACCAAACCGCCAAACAGAAGTATTACTGCTTTTTCCTATGTGGTTTTCTCAATAAAACAAGTGATTTCCTGTGAACAGATTTACCGACGGTCGAAGCATTCCAAAGACATGAACTCACTTTGTTACGGATGGAGGACATCTTACGTAACGGTATGATGCCGACGAACGACAACGGCAATCACCTAAAAGCTCAACAGCTATGCGAAGATCTAGTCGATTTCGCCACGCGACTAACAACTGCCAAACGGCGGTTACTAGAAGATCTTGAACTCTACGTTGATCAAGACGGCAAACCTCTGGATCCCGAAGAACAAAAAATTCGCCGTCGCAAAATCTGCGAACGTTTGGCACTGATCCCTGGAAAACTGGATCACGCCACCTGCGTGGCCTACGAGGCCAGGATACAACCACCCAATCCTGTTAATATTGCAGGGACGGAAGCCTTGACCCGTGAAATGGTAGCTAGTTATCCCTTCCGGGAATCGTCCATTTAGGGGAAAACGCCATTTCCCCCTTAGGGCTCAGTAGAGCATGCAGAGAAATTTGGAACCCAAAGTGATCGCGTGCCACGCCATGTAACGGACCCTTGCCGCCCAATTCCCGGTTACGTACTAATTTATCTTAGCAATTCTTTTGACCATATTTTTTTACCAGTTTCCTACAAAACACAATAGTATTCTTTTTTAAAATAAGTTTTCTATCCTCGTTGGATCATTCTTCAACGTCCATGGCCCCTCGTGACTTACTTCTGTGAATCACATAGGGGAAATTCCCTCACTATATCCCGTGTCGTCCAAGTTCTGTTTCTTTTTTCTTGACATTTAGTCGACGGCGTAGCCTTTAAAAGACAATTCAAAAGATAATAATGGCAGTGTGTTGTGAATCGATGCCCGCTTGCACAATCTAACTGTAGAAAAAATCATTTTTTTTCCCCCTACCTAACCATGCAGTATTTGCACTGAAAATTTGACTGCTTTATTCGAAAACTGCTGACTGAAAGAAATCATCTTAGATGTTTTGTAAATACACTTAGCGCAGTTCTCGCTATCTACCAAATACCATAAGACAAATGAGGGTTTTCGGTACTGTATCTATTTTTCTTTTAGGTTAACTTTTGATTGATTCATGTCACTCCCCCTGTTACCGAGTTGCCATGGCAACTCGGCCGGGCTTCGCGCGCGCCTTTAATTTACCCCCCCTTTTTTTCATCTATTGTTTCTCTAATTCGCGCATCTTTATTCTTTTGTTTTGTCGTAAGTGATTGAATGACGTGTTTTAACGAGGCAGTCACGTTTTTGGAACGGTAGCGTCTAGTCGCCATTTTTTGTCCCCTCATTTTTTATCTTCGCCCGCGTCTTAAAGTTTAATACAAGGTTTTGCGCCCTGCCCGTTCGGTTTTTTATCGTTATTTCGCATCGCCTTTCGAACGATCGTTATTTTACGGTTAGTTTACAACATTTTTGGTGCCGAAACCCGGGAAGATTCGACCCTGGTAACTTTAACGCAACATTCGTTTTTCGACATTCATTCTCGCCATTCGTTTTTCGACATTCATTCTTCGTCATTCGTTCTCTTCATTGAGTTTTCGTCGTTCATTTTCTTCACTGGATATTTCTTTTATGCTTTTGTCTCTTTACATCCCAACGCTGAATCAACCGCCAGCCCAGGAGGGGTAACGGTCAGAGTTCCCGGATTTTGAGCAAAAGTTTTCTTTACGTGCCAGTGTTTAAGTGGCTCTCCAGGCCTTTCCTTTTTCATTCCGAGCATCGTGTCCTCTCTCTTGAATTCATCATGGCTACTCAAGATGAGCTTCGTGATGCTGATTTGATCGTTGCCGCCACTGATGCTGTTATTCGAGGCCTTTCGCCCACTCGTTCGTTCGCCTCGGATTCGACAAGTCGTCTCGATCCTGCAACCCTGATCAGCAAACGTTCCCATCATCGAAGAAATTTCACCCGCAACGTGAATAAAGTCAAGATGGTGATTCGCGAGACAGGTCCTTCAATCTACTCAAACGATCTCATCACGAAGGCCAACGATCATTATGAGCAATGTATGTATTACCATCATCGTTATTGTGCAAAATTGGGTGTCACCGACGACACTTGGTTGGAGAATTTGCGTCATGATTATAATACGGCTCATGAAGAATTTGCCACAGCCCGTCGCCCCGGCCATGCTACCGAACAGCCAGCGCCTAGAGTAACGACCCGCACGAGAGCTCAAGTTCGCCCCGGTTCTGTCGAGTCAACCCGTCAACCCGAGTTCGCCCCGCTGGATGTGCCCGTCAGCACATCTCGCCCCGGTGTGGTTGAGTCGACCCGTCACCCCGAATCTGCCTCGCGGGGTGTGCCTACCAGTACATCCCACCATTCCCGTGAGGAAGATGTCTCTCACACCGAAGTGGTTGTCGATCCCGTTAGTGGCAGTCGTCATCAGGCCGAGGGTAGCCGCCCGTCTTCTTTGGCCAGCTCAAGGTCTTCGGTTGCCGCCAGCATTTCGTCTTCTCATCGTTCGCGGAGCTCTACCCTTTCGGCTCTGACTAGAGAACGCCTTGCTGCCGAACTCGACCTTGAACTGGCACGCAAGCGGCGAGAAGAAGAAAAGAATGAAAATGACCTTCTGGACGAGCTAGCCCGTAAGTTACGTGAGGAGAAGATTCGTATCGGGGCAAAACGAAAGGAACGGAAAATCGAGGAAGAAATCGCACGTCTTCGTATGAACGAGAAGTTGTCAAAGAGGTCTGTTCGTTCGCCTTCGCCGACCTCCTTGAGTTCTTTTCAGTGAACCAGATGACGATATCCATATTCCGTTGCCGAAGAGTAAGCCTCGCGACAAAGTGCTGCTTCCCACCGGGCCGTCCGACAAGAGCGCAGATAGCTGGATCGACGATCTGGAACGAAACCGACGGCCTTACCGCTGCAGCGCCCATGCCTTGGATGTTTGGAGGTTCGGCCCCGTTCACGTGTAGGACACCGTTTGATGGCGACCCTCGAGATTGGCTTCTCTTTGCCTCAAGATTTCGAGCCCTCGTCCACGACGTCATTCCGAACGATGCCCAGCGTTTGGCCATTCTTACCGAGTGGGTTGGCCCTAGCGTTTTTCGCCGCATCTCGCCATTGTTAAAGGCTCCTCGTGGGTACACTGCAGTTCTTGCCTATCTTAAGAAGCACTACGGTTCGAGCGAGCAGATCGCTCGCTGTCAAATACACGATCTTCTTAGTCTTCCCTTCGTCAAGCCGGGTGATCGCCAGGCGCTTGAAAATTTTTCTGATCAGCTGCACGGAGCTGTTGTGGTGTTGGAACAAGGGGGATTGGAGCACGATCTTAAGAGTGCTGCTAATCTTGATCAGGCAGTACAGAAGCTGCCACCTGTCTTTCGCCATCGCTGGGCCCGTTACGCACGTAAGCGCTTACCGAAAGGTGTCGACCTCAGCGACTTGGATCGGTTTATGGAAGAGGTCGTGGAAGAGGAGCGGATGGCTCGTTCGGCATTCGAGTTGGCGCCTAAGATTGATCTTCGTGAAAAGCGTGTTACGTTTCCCAAGCCAGCCGTTGAAAAGCACCCTTCAAGCAGACCTGCAATTCTGAAACCGCCACCCGTTCGGCCACCCCCTACCATCTTAGCCACCCAAGTAGCAAAGACGTAGATGTCGAGTGTCCAGGCTGCGGCGGCACTCATCGGCTTGTTTCTTGCCCCGAGTTACAGAGGAAGTCACCGAGTGAACGAGCGCTGGTGGCGAAAGAGAAAGGCGTATGTTTCAACTGTCTTGGAGGAAAGCACCGCAGTGCGGATTGTCGTTCAAAACCCGCTTGTGAATCCACCGGATGCCGTGCACGTCATCATTCGCTGTTGCATGGTGCGGGAGAGTTTTTCCTGAGAAAAGCACACCTCGTCAGTTCCCGTCTTCCGTCGGAGGCCAAGAATGTTTTCAGGACCTCAAACACTCGCCATTGCTCCCGCCTGACATCCGATGTTCTCTTGGCCGTGGTTCCCGTCCGACTTCGTGCGGGTTGCCGGACTCTTGACGTTTTCGCCCTACTCGACACCGGGAGCCAAGCTACCCTTTTGCGTGAAGACGCGGCTAATGCGCTTGGTCTTACGGGCCGGCCACGCAAAATTCGTTTTGGAACCTTCCATGGGAAAGATCCGGTCGTCGAGACTCGTCTTGTGGGCTTCTCCGTTTCGTCGCTAGAGGGAGACCAAAGCTACAAGGTTTCCGACGCCTTTGTTGTGCCTCGTCTAAATGTTGGGCAACGCAAGATAAAAGATGTTCTCGCTTCGTTCGATTATCTTCGTGACCTCAACTTTCCTGCTCGAGACGCTGGTGAAGTCCAGATTTTGATCGGGATGGACGTTCAAGACGCCCATCTAAACATCGAGGTTCGTCGCCCTCCATCTGGAGTTCGGGGCCCTAATGCTGTGCTCACCCCATTTGGCTGGTGCGTTGTTGGAAGGACCTACCCATTATCGGCAGTGGAAGATCCAAGCATAAACTTCGTTAAGCTGGGAACGATCGAGCAGCTGGAAGAGTGCGTCGAAAGGTTTTGGAAAACCCAATCTCTCCCAGTTCGTGAGGCCCCCAGTACATTTATGTCGTCGTCAGACCGTGCCGCAATGGACCAACTCGAATCGACCATTCGGCACACTGGAACGCGTTACGAAGTAGGTTTGCCCGTTCGCCCGCATTGCCCGAAGTTGCCGGACAACAAAGAGTTCGCACGTCGCAAGTTCTTCGCACTGGAGAGGAGACTTCTTTTACACAACGACCTTCGCCAAGCAGTTACGGCGCAGATGAAGGAGGTGTTTTGCAGCGGCCACGCAGTGAAAGTCACTTCTACAGCTCCCGGTTCCAAGGTGTGGTTCCTACCTTATCATCCGGTTCGACATCCAACGAAGCCCAGCAAGATCCGTCTCGTTTACGACGCTGCTGCCCGGTTTAAAGGAACCGCGATCAACGACATCCTGCTGAAAGGTCCGGATCTCACCACGCAGTTATTGGCCGTGCTGCTTCGCTTCCGTGAAAGGAGAATTGGCGTTACTGCGGACATTGCGAAAATGTTTTATCAAGTGCTGGTTCGTGAGTCAGATTGCACGATGTTTCGTTTTTGTGGCGCGAGCCTGGAACCGAAGATCCTATCCAGGAATTCCAGATGACGGTGCACATTTTCGGTGCTGTCTCATCGCCAACGGTTTGCAGCTTTGCCCTTCAGCGCCTCGAAAGGATGCGCCCGAACACCTGAAGGAAGTCGCGAGGCGTATTCGTTCCAGCTTTTATGTGGACAACCTGTTGTCGTCGTTCGACGAAGTGGATGAAGGCGTTTCCATCAGTCAGAAGCTGGTTGAACTACTCAAGCTCGGTGGTTTCGACCTCGTCCAGTTTCTGAGCTCTTCGCGTTCGTTGTTGGACCAACTTCCGTCTTCCTCTCGTCTGGTTCCCGAGCTCGATCTAGATTTCGACGATTTGCCAACCGAGCGCACGTTGGGGTATCTATGGAGTTGTGAGGGAGACGAGTTCGTTTTCCGTTTTAAGAAGACAGAAGAGGCCTTTTCAAAACGCTCGATTCTTTTCGGCAATTTCGAGCATCTATGATCCTCTTGGTCTCCTAGCACCCGTCGTTTTGGTGGCGAAAATCATCCTTCAGGACATCTGGCGACTCAAAGGTGGCTGGGATGAGATTCTGCCCGCCGATATTCTGAATCGTTGGGGGCGCTTTGTGGAACATCTGCCGATGCTCGAACTGCTGAACATCCCGAGAAGTTTCTTGACTAGTCCCCAGTCGGCGTATCGTTCTTTTCAGTTGCACGCTTTTTCGGACGCATCGAAAGACGGTTTTGGTGTTGTAATTTATCTTCGAGCTGAAACCTCTGGCGAGGTCGAAGTCTCTTTCGTAATGGCAAAAGTAAGAGTTGCTCCCATCCATCAGCTTTCGATTCCGAAGATGGAGCTTCAAGGTGCTTTGCTAGCAGTCAGGTTAGCAAACTATCTGTTGAAGGAGCTGACTCTGCCCATATCGAATGTGTTTTTCTGGGTTGATGCGATGACTGTTGTTCGGTGGATCCACGCCAGCCATCGTCGTTACAACGTGTTTGTCGCAAACAGAATAGCTGAGATCCTGGATTCAACGACCCCTTCGCAATGGAGACATGTTCCTGGTGCACTTAACCCAGCAGACGAATGCAGTCGTGGTCTCTGTCCGTCCGAGCTCGATCCAAATCATCGCTGGTACCGTGGACCTGAGTTTCTAGTTTTGCCACCCGAGCAATGGCCGGCCCAGATTCCAGCTACTGAATTGATCGACCACGAAGACGAGTCCATTGGCTGTTTCCTAATCGCCAATCCTAGCGGGCCAGTAGATGACGTTGTGGCACGAGCCGATAATCTACATCGCCTAATTCGCATCGCCGCTTGGATTGAAAGATTCGTTCGCAACATCCAGATCCTCGTTCATCGGAGATGTGCCAGAGAAAGGTCTATTCTGGATGGCAATCATGAAGAAGCAGCGACCGGACAAAGTGAGCAGTTGAAAACGGGCCGGCAGCAGAGTGCGGACGAGCTGAAGTCAGCCCGTCGCCTTTTAATTCGCGTTTCACAGCGCGACTCCTTCCCTGACGATTTAAGCAGTTTGCGGAAGGCGAAGTCCGTTCGCCCGGAGTCTAGGTTGCTGAAACTGTCCGTTTATCTAGATGACGCCGGAATCATTCGTGTTGGTGGCCGCCTTGAAAATGCCCCCATCAGCGCTGAAGCCCGTCATCCTGCCGTTCTGGAACCCAAGCATCCGCTTACCCGATTGTTCATACGCTGGGCGCATATTTCCGTGGCTCGTGGAAGAGCTGATCGCACCCTTGCGGAAGTTCGTGCTCGCTACTGGGTTTTGAAAGGACGCGAAGCAACAAAGTCGGTCATCACGACTTGCCTGTATTGTTCCCGCATGAGAGCCAAGCCGTTTCAGCCGATGATGGCCCCACTTCCAGCGGAGCGGGTCCAACCGTTCAGCCCTCCATTTACCCGTATTGGAGTGGACTACCTCGGTCCTTTCCCTATTTCAATTGGCCGGCGAACAGAAAATCGTTGGATTGCACTTTTTACCTGCCTCTCCACCCGTGCTATCCACCTCGAAATTACCCCGTCGATGGATGTGGATTCCTTTTTAATGGCTTTTACCCGTTTCGTCAGTCGTCGGGGTGCCCCGACCGATGTTTTTAGCGACAACGGTACCAATCTGACTGCAGGAGAGCGTGAGCTGCGTGAGGCGGTTACCCGCCTTAACGACGTGAAAATCGCTGACCAACTTGCTCGGAAAGAAATTCGTTGGCACTTCTCCCCGCCTGCTGCCCCGCACTTCGGAGGTGTCTGGGAGCGTCTGGTTCGCTCGTGCAAGGAGGCCCTGCGCGCTATCCTCGGTCAGCAGACGGTGAAGGAGGAAACCTTTGCAACGGTCGTCATCGAAGTTGAGGGCCTACTCAACAATCGACCGCTGACGGATCTAGGTGCGGACCCGCAAGAATTCGAGCCGTTAACCCCGAATCATTTTTTGTTGGGGCGCCCCAATCCCCACTTGCCCGCTGACGTCATCGACCCGGAAATCAAATGTCTTCGCCGAAGATGGTTTCACGCACAGCAAATCGTGGATCAGGTGTGGAGCCGATGGTTAAGGGAATACCTGCCGACCCTCACGACCCGCAACAAATGGACCCGATCGCAAAACAACTTGGAGGTGAACGACATGGTGCTTATGGTGGATCCAAAGTCGCCGCGCGGACACTGGCCAATTTGTCGTGTTGCGAAAGTTTTACCTGGCTCTGATGGTGTAGTACGCGCGGCCGAAATCGTTACGAAGTCCGGCAAGACCTACACCCGCCCAGTTGTGCGATTATGTCGCTTGGAAGCCTTGAGTGCTGCTTAATGTTTACCGCAGCAGGGCCGGCTGTGTTACCGAGTTGCCATGGCAACTCGGCCGGCTTCCGCGCGCCTTTAATTTACCCCCTTTTTTCATCTATTGTTTCTCTAATTCGCGCATCTTTATTCTTTTGTTTTGTCGTAAGTGATTGAATGACGTGTTTTAACGAGGCAGTCACGTTTTTGGAACGGTAGCGTCTAGTCGCCATTTTTTGTCCCCTCATTTTTTATCTTCGCCCGCGTCTTAAAGTTTAATACAAGGTTTTGCGCCCTGCCCGTTCGGTTTTTTATCGTTATTTCGCATCGCCTTTCGAACGATCGTTATTTTACGGTTAGTTTACAACACCCCCCCCCCCCTAGGCTTAGATTCGCCTTTTTTTTCAGGTTTCGGAGAAAAATGACTGGCCTAGGGGGTGGATGATGTATCGTGCAACACTTTCTTCGATTCGCCGACTTGGGCAGGTAAATTTATAGGTTAACGCCAATGGCTGCAATTCTTTATTGTCTTTTATACTTTGCGTTTTCTCATACTTTTTTCCCCTTTGAAATATAGATATACGAGAAACGAACGCCATTCGCCCTCATTTCCTTTTTTTTTGACCAATTTCTCCCTTTTTTCTTTTGGGGAATGGTAGTGCTCGATCACCTACAAAAGTTGCACATGCTAAGAGCCAGGACGAGTCACGCGGGATTGGATACACGACCCAGACGGAAAAGTGTATGGAACCGTTCCGTTGCTTCCTCTAGTTGTACCTTATGAACAACGGAATGAGGAACAAAAGCAATTTAGATTGAGCAATGGATGAGGCGAATGGAACAAAGAAAAATTGTAATAAGTCATTCCATTGCAATTTGAGTATGAAGGCACGATCACTTTTCGAACTTGTTTTCCTTTAGGTACGATAATTACTCCGTCATACATGACAATTGATTTTCCTCGTATTTCACGTTACATCGACTTGCGGTTTTCAACTTGGTCGTCCGGAACGAGAAAAATTTTTTACGACGCACAAGCTAACGGGTCAAGAGGCGAAAGACTTACTGTTCTGAAAGTTTGAAATAGATGCGTGTATCGGTCTTTGTTCGTGACCCCATCACGATTAAAGATGTAACAACAACAAAAATAAGAAAGTGATGCTCCTATGTCAAGAATAAGCACCGCATGAAGGGCGGTGCAGTCCACTCGTTCGTCCAGCCCTCTCCGGAATAGGCTATCCCGGTTACGTCAACATTCAACTCTTTCGACTCGTGCCATGCTCGTGCCATCATCGAGAAATGTGCATATATAAGTGCAGTCCCGTAACTTTCCGACCTACAGTCAGTAGTTTGCTTACCAACAAAGCCAAAGTGTTGTGCATGTGCATTGCCCTTTGTTCTTCTCAGCGGACTACCATATGGTACGGTAAGTTTGAATTCTCGTTCGCATGAATGCTTTCTATCATAACATATTTTGTTTTGTTTAACTAAGTGTAAATACATCAGATGGTGGGAATAAGTGATATCAAAGCGGAGGAAATCAGCAGCACCAATATCCGCAATCGGACAAGCAAACTCAACCGATCATCGGAAGCTATGAAATCCATGAAAGAGAATGGTTGTGATTCAAGTGGGGGTGGTCCTGCACACATCAAAAGAGGCGGTGCTACATTACACGAGTTGGAAGACCATCAGCAGCCTGTGGAAGAGCCACCGAATCTAGATAATCAGACGAGTCTTGTTGAACGACTGATGTTGGAAGACAACAGCAGTACGCATAGCAATCCCACCGATCTTTACGAGATGACGATCCATCATCAACCCGTACAGCATCGTACTCCGCGTCAACATCAGTTGCATCCAAAGCCTCCTCATCATGTGGTACCAATTGCCCAACATAAAAAACACGAACAGAGTAGAGAAGCGCCGAAGCAGTGGGGGAAAAATATCGAAGAAAGTATTAACGGGATTCTCAAAAGGCTGGATCAACTGACGGGCGACCATGACACGAATGGTATGTAATTTTGTTTAAAACACCTTTTATAATGCACTCTTAGTAATGAATTCCTGTAAGTACGGTACCAGTACCTTGCCAACTTTAATCGTCTAAAGCAGTAAGAAATGCAAAATATTCCACGTTTAATTAACCTAGAAAGCTTGATTTACATTTTATTGTCGGAAAGAATATTCTCTTACGATTAACAACATTTTCTTGGAATAAGCCGTAGTACGAAACGAGTAAGTCACAGTCATAAACCATATTCAATGGCTTGGCAATAATTATTTGATACCTTTGCGTGAGTTATTGGATGGGATTGCTCTGAAACCTTTCGGTAAATTATATAGGAGTTCTCCGCTGCGTTGGAAAGACTTGGGAACATAACATGTGTATCCTGTACAATAGCCATTTATCAGTTCACTTGAAGCTTTTCCTCTTTTTTATTGCAGTAGCGTATGTGCTTCCAGAAACACAAACAAACGACCGGTACCAAGTAAAAATGTGCGATTCCCAAAAGAGAACAAACTGCCTCTTTTCAGGGGAAAGTTTGGTCTTAACTGCTAAATTATATTAGCGATTTGGCGCAACGAAACAAAGACCCGTAAACGTATCTTACATTCTTATACGCCGCCTCGCTTAACGAATAATCAATACAATGAGAACAGCGGAGAATAGGGACATGGATAGAACCAACTGATACCGAGAACTTTTATAACCCAAAAAGCCTAGTCTGTTTAGGTTGATTTTACATAGTCCTTTTACTCCTAAAATAGTACTAGGATGCTTACATTACACCGGTCTGACATGTCGTGCCAGATTTTTATGTTTAGAGTTCGTGAACTCTGGCCGTTTATGTAGCCATTTACCTACGATGGCATTACACACAAAAGATATTGAAAGAGTAATGACGCATTGATCTTATTGCAGGTCCTGACACAGAATTCTTTTAAACATTTTGCTTTCAATGCCTTTCCCAATAGATGGTGGTAAGAAGAACGCACTAGTTATACCCCAAATAAGAGCCGGCCAAATCAATCACCACCGTGATATGACTAGCGAACGACTGCAACATAATAAAGAGAAAGAACGAATGACAAAGCGAATTGAAGAGCTAGAAAAGATAGTCGAAAGATTAACAAATGAAAATCGACAATGGAAAACTCGTCTTGAAGATCTGGTGGCGGAAAACCGACATTTGCAGTTAGTCAAATATCCAGCGGACGAGCTGAAATCTCGTTCATCTGTTCTCATGACGGATATCAAAGGACGTCCTTCCGTTGTATTGGCCGATCCAACCGTCAAACGAAACGACGCTGCATGGATGTCATTATGGAATGTTCTACCCCACGTTGGTGGCCCCAATAGCATCGAGACGAATACTTTCCAACCACCGCATCCCGAAATCCTTCTTCGGTGTTTGCAAGTAATTAAAAAACCAGCAACGCTTTTCAAATACGAATTTAAACAAACTTTGCGCATGTTTTGCTCTAATTTGATGGCTAGATCAATTTGCAGCACAAGAAGAAAGCCATGGAAAGGACCAAGCGTTTGTTAGTTGACCGCAATATAGACATTGCGCTAATTCAGGAACCATACGCTCTCGGAACAGGCGCACCTGAGTTGTATGGAGTACCGGCTGGCTATACTGCTTTTCACAATTTAACAGAGCACCACACATCCGGAGCGGCAGTAATAGCCAAGAACACGCTACGAGCCAAAATGTGCACGTACAGTCGTAATGATATTGCCGGGGTAAGAGTTGTATAAAAGCTAATAAATCGCTAAGAGTGAATAGGATGATGGCTGCACGATAAGTTACGTACTGTATAACCATAGTAATTTCGACAGATTCAACTGAGGTCGGGCAACAAAACATACCACTTTTACTCCGTATTCTGCCGACCTAGTTCGTTAAATCTGAGTTCCACTTTGCTGCCATTGCTGGAACAAGCGCCACCCACTTTGGTGATTGGGATGGATGCCAGCGCCAAACATCCAAAATGGAACAACGGCATGGTTTGTCATAGTGCTGATAAATATTTTGCCGCAGATATTTAGAAAAGGGAAAACAAAACAAGTTGCTTTACGCATGCAAATGAAACAAACATTACAGGTCTATCGGAAGATTGATCACCGCGGACGGGAGCTGGAGCGACTGTTGGATCAATACGACATGCATCTGGCTAGTCCGCCACTCTACAAATTGAAGTACATCCCAGAGAATTATACGTTCATCGACGTTACATTAGGTGGCGAAAATATTCAATTTCACGATTGGAAATTCTGGGAAGATTCTCTGTCCGATCATCCCTACGTTTTCTTTCAGGTGTGGAGTTTTTGGTTACCTGTGCCAATGAGTTTGCCGTAGGCGAATCATTTACAATCTTTATTTGCTTATCTTCAGGTGGAATGAAGTATTCAACGTCACACACGTCTCACAGCGTCACGAACGGGAATTCTAGAAATACGAGGTTTTTGTTGACATTTTAAGCGGCAATATGAGCGTATAGCAAACGGGTAAAGTAAACTTCAGCAACTGTTTTTAACTTAGTTTATAGTCAACCATAGTCGTTTACTACGAAACTTCTGATGCACTTTGTTGTGTGGATCTATGACCACGGCCTCGGTATTTTGCATTAATGTCTGTTTTGCAATGTAAGTCATTCTTCATCTCTATTCCCCAATAGTATAATGTCGTTAATTATGAGTAAAATGCCAATAATTTTCAACTGTCTGGTTAATAATGAAGTTTAAGTACGTATAAATTATGTGATGGTTCATTTCAGGTTACTCTAACAAGCTTAAATGAATTTCTTTTATACTAATTGTTTTCTTTGATATAATTCTCTACAGGTGTTAATAAAAGTTTGAAGAAAATTACCCTTATTTCTTGTTATTGGTGCGGTAAAGCCGGATAGTTGAAAAATAATTGAGGAACGCGGAACGTTATGATAAGGGAGAAATTTTATTGAATACGAAAGAGGGAATTTTGGAGAAAGTGGACCGAAAAGAACAATTTTGGGGAAGAGACAAATATATAGGGGAAGATATTAACAATATGTGCAAAGTAAAACCAAACATTATTGAAAATATCAAACTGTGAATTTTGAACTTTGGGGTCGAAAAGAACAATTTTGTGGAGAGGGATTCATAAGTAAAGAAAGATATTTACAACATGTATAAGATAAAATTAAACATTATTGAAAATATCAAACTGTGAATTTTGAACTTTGGAATCAAAAAGAACAATTTCGTGGAAGAGACAAATAAGTACAGAAAGATATTTACAACATGTATAAGGTATAGAAAGCAACATTATCGAAACTATCAAACAGTGAATTTTGAACTTTGTCGCGTCGAAAAGAACAATTTTGCGGCACATATATACATACTGTAAGTAAAGAAAGATATTTACGTTGTGTAGAAATGATGATGAAAATAGGAGTCAGCATCGGAGGTGAAGGATAAATTAGACTTTTTTGACTTTCTGCTCCTTGAACAGGTGCAGGCAGCTGCCTAATTTTCCGCGCAACACGCACTTCTTGTTCGATTCGTCTTCAACCACGTCTACAAAGTAGCGGTGCCACAGCTGCTTCTTACGCTGAGGTGTGAGCTGTCCTAAGGACGCAAAAGGAATCTCGACGATGGATGGTAGAGATTCTACAATTTGCTTGGCCACGTTGCGGCGCCCTTCGTTGTTCCCTTGTGTAATCAAGACTCGAACTTGACTGTGCGGCCCTCTTGGTGGCGTAACCACTACCTTTACGCCGTGCGCCTCCTGGAACGCCCTGACATGTTTCCCCTCTTTGCCGATAATGTGGCCGTAATGTTGCGAAGCAACGTTCAGTTGATAGCTTCCAGGTAGTTCTTGTTCAACGACTGCGTTGATGACCTTAAAATCGCAAGATTTCACGTTAGGCGGCGCCTCCTGTTTGGCTGGTGGTGATGCCACAGGTTTCACCTCCTCAACGACATCTTGCTTTGGGCTGATGTCAGCCTGAAGTCCTCCAGACGATTCCAGGAGGACGGCATATCCTTGGATATCTTGATTCCTAAAGCGGATATCCATACAGGGAAATACGGGTACCTCTGGCTTCTGAGCGATCTCCTCACAGCGCGGAGCTGCTGCCTCTTGCACGAGTGGAGGGACAGGGACGTCCTGCACGTCATCTTGGGAAGATGGCTTGGCAGATTCGTCAACAACAGCCTCAACAGCTTGTTCATCACTAGCGTGCAGTTCGGGCAAGTCTTCATTCTCCACCAGAGTAGCAACGGGGGGTTGCTCCGATTCCGGAGTGATGAGAGTCGATCTGCTCTGCCCTTGTGCGATCAATTCGGCAAGCTTGTTGCTCTGACAAAGGTTAACTGATTCTAGTTCTGCAATTCTTGCTGCGCTGGAAACCAGTTCAGCACGAATTTGCAGTAACTCGCTTTCGCGGCAATCAGCTGCCGTTTGCAGGTCTTGCACGTTGGTCAGTGCTGCTTGCCACTTGGATTGAACGTCGCCGACTTCTTCGGCCAGAGCGGCATTCTCCACAACAGCTCGGTCTCGTTCAGCTGTAACGTTGATCAGATCATTCGAAACCAAATCGTTCTGGCAACGAAGACGAGCATTATCCAACTCTAGGGCCAAATTTTGTTGGGATAAATCGTCATGCATTGCAATCAGAGCGCCACGATTTGCGGCTCGAAGATCATCAAGATCGTTTTCGAAAAGTCTTTGTTTAATGTCGATTTCGGCCTGAAGGTATGAGCTCTTCGCTTGCAGACACTCGCGTTCGGCTGTCTCTTGACAAAGTTGTTCAGATAATTTCTGCGTCTGCAAAGCGAATTCGTCTCTTTCCTTTTCCAGTCTCGACGCTTCCTCCTTCAGCAGGGCAATCTCATCCTTAAGGTCACCAGTATTGACGTTTCCCGAAGTCGAAGATTCTTCACCGATGTCGACGGACAAAACATGGGGATAGACAGAACTTCTCCCGTTCAAATTGTCGACATCAGTAGAAGAAATAACTTCGCGCTTTCGAGCCGAATACCAATGGTAAACCGTTAAGGCAGACACTCCTGCAGCAGCGATTCCAAAGATTACTCGATTCATTTTTGCTTTGAAGAATCAAGTAGGATGGATCACTAAAACTTGGTATGAACACTGATCACTAAAACTTGGTCTGAGTACTGATCACGAAAACTTGGAAAGCTGGAAATAAAGATAAAATCAAATCAAACATTTTTTCCTATATACAATAGGTCCAGATGAAGGACAGAGCAAAGCTCCTGGCCTCGGATTTTATGTATTTTCGACGGGAAATTTTTAAAAAAATGACACTTGATGGCTATTTTTTAAATTAAGGTTATTGAAAAGACATTGTTCAATCGTTTAATATAGATATTTAAGTTTTTTTTCGTAAGTTATTGCATTAAAGGCAAGGCACTTTCAAAGTTTTGGGAGCGGACGATCGATGTAACTTTGTATTATGCGCGGAACACATTATGGTATCAGAATTTTTGTATGTTAAATTTTATACATCTTTTCATTATAATAGCGTCGTTTTGAAACATCCTGGTGCTTTTTCTTATAATTATCAATATACCATTAGAGTTATAATGTTTACATAAAAAATATGAGAAATACGTAGTATCCCATATGGTCTAGTGGCTAGGATACTTGGCTTTCACCCAAGAGGCTCGGGTTCGATTCCCGGTATGGGAAAGCTTTTTAAATCACTTAATTTTGCAGAAGTAATTAGAAAAATATGCGTCCAGACTTGCTTCAAATTTAAAGATATTGTAGTTCTAACATGAACGCTAAGTCTATTGCAGGCTATTCGCCGCTTTAATACAATCACATATATTTGTTTAAATTTGCACATCGAAGTTCATTCTGGAATTCGACACAAAATGTATAACTATTACAAGGATGTTGTTCTAGCATTTGCGGTAACATCGAAGTTCATGTTGAGTGATATGCTGCTGAATACTTCGTGCTACAGCGGAAAACCATTGTAGCTATTGCCGCACAACTCTCGGGAAAGAATAATAGAAGCAGATAGAAGCTGAAAGTTGCTTGAAATTTTATAACAAGTCATTGTGTTACAAGCTAAGCTAAGATGAAAATTCCCTCAATGGCTATGTAATATAAATTAGGTATAATATTTCATCTAGCGCACAGAATTCAGCAAACATCCAACACCGTCGACCGTCGTCATAGTCTCATGAGTTTGTGACGCAAGACGGCGCTTTTCGAAACGAAATCTACGTCGAACTTTCTAGTATCACGAATCGTCTGCAAAATTAAATACGTTGAATTGCGTTTTTTCTGTTGCATCATTTGTGTTGTCACTACTGATCAGTCAGCAGCTTCATATTCTCCATACTGTTATATATTGCTCAGACTGGTAAATTAGGAAGAATTGTTATCAAAGAACTTTTCACATAGATTACAACTATTTTTCTCAACTGTAGGAATTTGGTGTTCCAAAGCTTGATTGTTGATAAGTCCACGAAACTTAAAATGTTGTCGACCTACGTTGTCCGTAGTGGTTTGACGAATTTTGTTGGGAAAACTTCCCTGAAACAAGCTACTGTGCTGTTCTCAAAGCCAAATATCTACAGCTCAACATCAAGACAATTGAATAATCAGACTCGTGGGAGTTTAACACGCAGAGCTACTAGATCCCGCTCTCTGAAAGAAATTGCAATGGCTCCAGCTGGAGAAGGAGGTAAGTGTTTGTTATTTTGCTCATTTTCAGTCTTTGTCACCAACTGAAACAAATTTCCAACAAAATTGCAGCATTTAGTCTTGGTAAAGGATTAGTTTTAGGAGCATCTGGTCTTGGGCTTGGTGCTCTTTGCTTCTATGGGTTAGGATTTGCCTCTGAACCTGGGGCAATTGATAGATCTGTGTAAGTTGATGTGTGTTTGTTTTTATCACCCTTGTTTTTTCAGTTTACTTGAGGTATGTTTTGTTTTTATGATCCTTTTTCAGGATGTGGCCTGAGTATGTTAAAGATAGGATAAGGACAACATACATGTACTTCGGAGGTTCCATAATGTTGACAGCTGCTTCAGCAATGGCTTGTTTTCGCAGTCCTCTAATTATGAAGGCAGTAATGGGAAATTCTTGGGTGGTAAGAGTCTCAAACTTAGGGGTGCCAGAAAATGAAATTGTATTAGTAATTTGTTTAATCATTTAGGTCATTTTGGGCAGCATTGCTGCAATGATTGGTACAGGAATGATAGTTCGCAGTATACCATATCAACCAGGGGTTGGGTCGAAGCAAGCTGCTTGGGCACTCCATTCGGCTGTTATTGGTGCCGTTGTTGCCCCATTATGTTTTCTAGGTGGCCCATTGCTTCTCCGAGCTGCAGTGTAAAAAATTCCATAAGACATTCAGTATCACTATCGTACAATCAATATCTTTTCCGTATTAGGTACACGGCAGGAATTGTTGGTGGATTATCCACTGTAGCTGTTTGTGCTCCGAGTGAGAAATTTTTGAACATGGGAGGACCTTTGGCCATTGGTTTTGGCGCAGTCTTTGCCGCATCACTTGGAAGTGAGTCACTTATTTTCAAATCTTATCTAAGCATTTTATGAACCGTTTTGTTCGACTTTTCGAAGGCATGTTCTTACCACCTACTACGGCGCTCGGAGCTGGCCTCTATTCCGTCGCTCTTTACGGTGGCCTGGTAATTTCTAAAAAGATATGTACGTACATATCTTTATCCTTAATCGAACTTCTCTGTTAAGGTTCTCTTTTCCGCATTCTTGCTTTACGACACCCAAAAAATTGTACACGCTGCCGAAGTTCACTCTCCTTATTCTGCTCGGCCCTTCGATCCCGTCAATGCGTAAGAATTTCCTCTTTATGTTATTCGTTATAGTGACTTTTATTCAACGGAATTGTTTTTAGATCCATTTCAATTTATATGGACACTATCAACATTTTCGTCAGGATTGCCAGTATTTTGGCTGGAAACAACAGGAAACGTTAAATTGCGACATTGGAAGGTTTCCCTTTTTTCTCCCTTTTCACTGTAAATTTCCGATAATGAATTGAATGATCGAGTGAATAATGAAATGAAACCGTGATTCAGAATGGTATTGTACCATTAACAGAGGTATAAGGATGTTATAGTTATTCATTCTTTTTCTTATTGCACTTCTTTAATGCAGCAATTTTAGATCTGAAAACCCATAAAGTAGCGGGAAACTTTGGTGTAGTAGATAAACCAGTTAGGAGTGGCATTATACGCTTATATACAGTGTGTAAAGGAAAAAGTATCACGTGTGGATTAAAAAGACAAACGAGAAATAAATCACCAGACAACTAGCACGCAAGGAAATCCTTCTGGCGAGTTGGAGAGTGCTTAGTCGCTCCTGGTATTTCTACATTGCAGCGAAGGAGACGAAAATAATGTGCTGTGGAAAGGCACTGTTCTGGAACCGGCTTGTCTCATGAGGGCACTGTGACACTACGTGTTACATTGCCCGCATGAGATGCGTGTTTGTTCATAGTCAGATAATCCGATCGACTTCACAGTTCGATGGGAGCTTCCTGTTTTCCGGGATAGGGATTTTCAATGAAGGAAACAGTAAACAGAAACTGAAAATGATTGCCTTACCAGTTTTGGGAAAACATCCGTCAGTTGTCGACTGTAAAGATCCCTTAACCGCATTGAATCCTAGTTGGTAAAAAGATTCAGTTATCGTGTATCCAAACAAATTGTTGTCTCTTTCAGTTTTTTTTAGCCGAATCAGGTACAAGAAGGAAAAACAGTACCTCGATGTGTGACTGCACTAGCTGTTTCACGTTTATGTCGTCCTCGTCATCCCCGAAGGGATCAACCGCAGCTCTCCCAAAACAGAGCCAAGCAAAGTAAACAAAGAACTGTGGTTCGCCGAAGGAAAGTAGCACGCATGAACGTGTGGCTCTTCAAGGGCCGTCACAAACCTATTAACTTTTTTTTTTCTATTATTACCTGTAGCCCGGGCATGAGAGGTATATAGGCAACTACAGCGTCAGAAATGGGTGCATCTTCTTTGCTGAAATTTCGAGCCATTAAAGTTATGCAACCAAAACCGTAAACCGCCAGGATGACAGCCTGAATAAGCAAAAATATACGATTCCCAAATGATATTACAGATTCACAGAGTAAAAGAAGATAGGCTCATTCATGCTTGCACCTGAATGAGAGCAGGCGAAATGTTCTGGGTGGCAAATTTGATGGTATTTCCGCAGCTCTTCTTAAAGGCCATGATTATCTCTACGTTCTTAAGGTGATTGATTTCAGAAAAGTATCTACTTTTTAAGAAAGTTTCCTTCAGCAGTAACAGTATCCCTTGACAGCACAAAGGGTCATGAGAATATGAGTTAATTCTTAATGTTGGAGAAACTAAATAGACGAATTCTTACAATCAACAACAATGAGAGGATGAGGTGTGGTATTGCTGGTAAGTTCTGGGTTTTCCATGACCTCTCTCTCTTCTTGTGTTAGTAATCCTCGTTTATTAAAGTAAAAATATAGTTTGAACGAAACAATTTTCACCGTTTCGCTGCTGTAAAAGAAAACAGGAAACGAAATTTTCATCTCACCTGCATTTTGTAAAGACATAAGATCTGGATAAATTGTCCGCAGGGGTTTACAAACGAGCCGAAAAGTTAGAACCCACGTTAGGACTTGCCATCTGGAATATTTCTCTATGATAATAGGTCCCTTTGGCATTGGCGAAAATAAATTCAAATAGCATCTCATAACAATCTACGATAACAGTTTTTTGTTGTTGTTTTTGCTTACTTCAGGTAAACCTGGTTTCAAAGATAAGATAAACATTGTGATAGACTTGGCTATTCCAGGTATCGTAATTTGCATAGTGAATAGACGTTGCATAGTAGTCGATGTGAAAAAACCCAACATGATCATCAAATTGATGCTACGAGAGTAGCCGGAGCAATGTTCAGCTAATACTCTAAAATTCCTGGTAGTAAAAGGATGAATAGATTTCGCGGTGAGCTGTAAAGACATTGGATGTTAAACATGCATGAGAGTCTATACTTTTTTCCATCTTCATTAAGGACGAATTGATACAAAATGCTCAGCAATATGTACGTTAATGCGTATATGAGAAGATGCTTCCAAATTAGTTGGTAAACGCTCCTTCTCCATCTGTGTAAATAATTAGTAAAAAAAAATGTCCTTCATTTGTCCAGGAACAAAACGCTTACCTGAGCAGAACAGATTTGAAGCTACCTCCTACAGGGCTGTCACTAATCTCTGTCTTTCCATCTTCCGTGTTAGACATCGGAGACATTTTAAAAAACACGGACTTATTAGAACTATTTCTCATGTCGCCAGATGAGAGGTTATGTGGGAGCGTTCAAACTACGGACGTAAATCCACTGGCTATCTGTCGAACCAACTTGCGGAAGAGACGCGTACTGACGTGGTTCTATGGCTCGACGGTTCGATTATAAGACAAGCACTCCGATATCGGCAATCTCTTCCTCTGCAATGCGGAGCGCACCTGATTCGCCAATTGCGGAACGATGAAAAAGAATAAGAAAGTTGAATTACGGAATTCGATTCGAGGAGAAAATCGTACGTTAAAACTAGAAAACGAATAGTAGACTGTACTCAGTTCGTAATAAATGGTCTATTGTTGCACATACAGCTGCCCCACTTCCCACAAATTATCGTCTCGGTCGGGAAAATAAATAGAACATGCGGTCAATAGTACTCTCAAGTCTAAAACTCCAAGAAGTTGACACACAGTGCCAAAAAAGCCCTCATTGAAAATTTGCTATCTAAAAATTAAGTTATACATTTTTTAAGATTAAGAGATTTTTTAAGAAAAAAGGTTTAAAAGGTTTATTGATTTGTGCTTTGGACGCAAGTTTATTGAAAGTTGCGCAGGAGCGCACATAACGAAAAAGAATAAAACAACAACTTAATAGGGTTTTCGCAATATGAGCATTACGAATTAGAGAGGGCAATGTGCGGCTAAGGAGGAAGAACATAGAGAAGAGGAGAACGCATATGCTACAGGTCGTTTCCCATTTTTCATATGCACGAGCGAGAGAGACATTTAATCATTCAAAAATAAAAATAGACATTCTCTTTTCCTACAGGCTCTGCGGCGATGTAGGATTGTAACCAGACCCTTATTGATTGCCACACAGTGACACGGAAGTATATATGACATATAGTTTCTTTGAAACTAGCAAGTTAATTTACCTAGTTGCGTTCTTCAAAGTTGAAAGAAAAAGAGAAAGCAATAACTGTGTGCAAACCACTATTATTTGTTCTTTCAAAATTATGTTTAGGGTACAAATCGATGTGCCTAAGGCAGCGGTTGCATAAAGGACATAATACGAGTAATAGTGCCAGACAAGCAACCGAAAGAAAAAAAAAACTAGTAAGAAAAAGCGCGGTTGGCAACATTCCGCACAGTGTACAGCTGATAGATCCGGAGTAGACCAAATAGTTTTAAGGGATTTACATTTAACGTATTAGCGTGAAGTATTACTAAGATTTTAAATACAGCATAAATAGTTAGTCATCCTTCAGAGTATCACAAAAAGCTAAGTAACAAAGAATATTGGATAGTCGAGCAGACATTTCGAAATTCGGTACTCAAAATCCAAGGAAAAACAAAACCAAAAACAAGTCTGCATTATGCAAGCATTACTATGTATTTTAAGGGGTAAAAAAACGTTCAACACAAGATGACAAGTTCTTAACCTTCTAACTTCTAACTCTTCACTTTCTTTTCCAAATTCTTACTATGCAGCCAGGCACATATAATATATTGCTCAATCTTTGATTTACACAAATACTTGAATATCGTTGTCGCTCTCCTTTAAAATAAACACAAATTCAACACAAACTCCCTAGTCCCTACACAATCAAGTTAAAATGCTAAAAATACGCGCGCATTTTCTCAGGGTTCCATGCTTAAGAGTCATCTAGCAAGGGTCTAGTAAAGCGCCTTACAAGTACAAGCAGACAGGCATAACTTGAAAATTTGACAGTATAAAAAAAAAAAACAAACAAAACAATAATAATGAACAACGTCTTTCGCTGCCCACCTCAAACATAGTTATAAATCTACGGTATAACTTTTACAAATCAAAGAATACTCCGAATGTCCGAAAGGATCTAGGGAATTTCATTTTCCATGCATAATGAAAGAAATGGCAAGCTTTTCCACTATTATTGTATTGCTTTTCTCCTTTAACATTCATGTCATCCAAGGATATTATTATGACAAAGGTAATAAAGAAATATCAGTTTTAGGTAGAAATGTATACATCATATTTGGTTGATAAAATCATTTGAAAAATAAGGTACGGTGCAGACCATAACAAAATGTCCTGGATACTATTGTGGAAGGTATCAGATCCCGGGTAGAGATTTCATTATATTATTTTCCTTTAATAAATGTTACAACATAACTAGATAATTTTCAATCAGGTGATAATGAAACAAGTCTATGGAGCTCATGCGGTCCCTGCCCAAGAGGTTCAAGAGTCAACAGTACATGGGCTTGCTCTGAATGCACCAGTTCTCCAACTGCTTATGATTGGATGTATCTTTGCTTTATGGTTGTTATAGGTATGAAACTGCTCAATTTACATTGCTCTATAAAAATTTTTCCATTGTATTTTTGTCTCAAACATATAGGTTTGTTGGCTCAGTGGTATAGTATTGATATGATGTTACCAGACTCTCAGTTCTCTTGGAAAACTTTTGGATCACATTTTTCTGCATTAATTGAAACTTGTCTTTCAGCTTGTATCACATTACTGGTACACGAACCATTAGGCTCACTTCAGTTGAGGTCCTGTACTGTGAATCATTTATCAGATTGGTAAAATCTATGTTTGATTTTCAAGTATTTACCGTTAACAAATTTAATTTTCATGGATAGGTATACGATTTTGCATAATCCAAATCCCAACTACGAAGAAGTGCTTCATTGCGCCCAAGAAGCAGTATATCCTTTGTATAATTTAACCTAAATATCATCCACAAATTGAAGCAATAAAATAAACTTATTTTCGTTTCGCATACAGGTACAGCATAGTTTTCGTCCATTATGGATTATCAGTCTTCATGCTATTCTTCATAAGACCTTGGACAAATAAAGCATTCCAAAATAGAGGTCACGTGGCATCTCGACCAATTTATGCCGCCCTCTATTTGTACCCTATCTTGGCCTTGATCCACGGAATTATGGCCGGTTTAATTTGTAAGTTCTAAACATAGTGTTTGCATTTTACACTGTGTTTAAGCTTTCTGTCTATCTAATTGCTGTTCTGTTCAAACTGATGGCAATTTATTGATTATATTCATCACTTATTTAGATTATGCCTTCCCGTCCATCATAATTCTACTGTCGCTCATGAGCCATGCATTTCATTTTGCATCGAGGACTGATCAGGTATGGGCATTTTGTTAGTTTTCCATATTTTTCAAGTTATTTTAGTAATGCTTCTGGTTAATTTTTCAGTCTTGGAGAGCGCTGCTTTACGAAACAGTATCTTGCATCCACAATTTGGTCGTGGTAATTGGACACTGGGTATTGCATGGTTTTGGCTTGGTTGCCCTGACTCTGTGGCTGCAACCCGAATCATTGGCCGTCATTCTCACTCTTGTCCCATTACCAACTTTCCTTTACATAGTACTCTCCCGTTTCACGGATCCTGGAAAATTTCATACTGATTAATCACCGCGCTGTCGAAAAGAGTGCGTCTTTTTTTTCCTTGTGTTCTTTCGAAGTTGTGAATATTGCTGTTGCTTTAATGTCATGTAAGGAAATTCAGAGTATTTTGTTCCCTTTAAATATCCGTAGACGTCTTTAGAGTTGCTGAGAAAATCTAAGTCGATTTTAAAGATATAGAGGTTATAGTTTAAAGTTCTGGACAACGGCATCGGTTATAAAACATTTAAAGCTTTCTGCTTGAGCTCATTCTGGAATGCATGTTGCAATCCAGGTTAATAAAAAAAGTTGAGTACCCAAGCCTTCTATCACCGTACTGAAAGCTGTCGCCATAAAAAATTCAAGTGAATAATTCGATTTTCTACTGATTCTGAAATTTGTGCATGCCTGGCTTTGGTTGATAGCAATTGTATGACTACGTCTCCCGTCAGCAACTGCAATTGACTAATGTCTTTGCCAGTGTACTTGGAATTGTGTGAAAATTGTCAAAAGATAAGAAAAAAATCATCCAGAGTTATCACGTAATTGGAACTGTCATATGATGTAGAGTTACCATTAGGATTTTCTAGCATTTAAATCTGGAAATTGTCAATGTACAATGTGTATCTTTCTTCTTATTTTCACCAAGTGCTAGTTCTCATGAATGATTCACGCTGAGCCGTACATGAACTCTACAGTCGCAAAAATGTCTGAAGTCCTATTACAATGTATTGTACCGATTATGACCCATTATCGTAGCATTTGTGTATTTGAATTTATTAACTTGATCTCCGCAAATGTAACTGCGCGTTCATCTGATTAATGTGCGCGTGACTGCGTAACTTGCTCAATCGATTCGTTCGGTACACTGACCGTTGAAATATTAATCTCATAGATGGCGTTGATCGTCAAAATAAAGTTCTTTTTTTCTCTCCTTTCGAGAGCACTGGCGGGGGATGGGAAACGATCTCGGAAAACTACAACCCCCATCCATCGTTGGCAGAAGCTGGAACGAAAGCAGTCGACAAATTCCTTTCGCTCTGCTCGGTCGGTGTTGCAGTCAACTCTCGGCTGTGATTTTCTCCCCCCCTCAGTGAATCCACATAACACAAACGTAAGTTCTACTTGAATATTGTATTGATCAAAAGCAGCTTTGATGTCCCAAAGCAACAGACGTCATGCATGTTTCAGCATCAACTTGTTGGCAAGCTATTTACTTTTCTTACTTGTCCAATTGTTCAATGGGTTCAAAATGGGTCTTGCTTACCGCTTGCGTCGCTTTCCCCAAACCTAGACACATGGGCTATGTGAAATTCGGTAAAGTGGCGCGACATTCTTTCGAGTGAGAAGTTCGTTGCCATTTTTCCCCCGACAACATTCGTTTAAGTGGAAACGGTTCATTTTCCACCCATACTTTCTTCTGAAAGTATGAGGGGTCTCGTGGCATTATCACCTGAAGCTAGAAACTCGAGGCTAAAAAAAATTCTTTTCTGACCTTGAGGCGGTCTAATGAAATGGATTCTCACTTGTTTTCTTCTTGTTGTTGTAAATCGGTTGAGACAGCTATACCGAATCAGAAAGAGAGAGCAATATAGAGTGGTTTCTTTTCGAGGTTGGGTGATTTGATGTCTTCTTGGAAAGGTCGGGTTGATCCGTTTTATGGAACACTATTTTTCTTTTCTAGGCGATCAACGCGGATATACGCGTCGTCGTTGCTCGGCTCGTTTCATCATGTGCCGCTTTTGAAAAGAAAGAGAAAAAGTTTTGTTTTTTCTTCTTTCTCGTCCACTTGTCTTTTTGGCTTCACACAGAAGAAACTGCACGACAAAAAATTGGAAAACTCTCTTTTAGTCATCGATCCGGCCTCTGATAAAGTTTGCGGAAAACGACGGAATCATCTCCTAAGGCCAATAGGCGATGCGGTGTTTTGGTATTTATATATGTAGTTATATATATATGTATATGTGCCACACAACACTTTGTATAAGTACGTACTTCTTCCCTCATAACCATGGGTCGGTCTCGAGTAGTACATCCGCCCAGCAAAGCCAACTCCGTCTTGAGGGATTTGCGAATAGAACGTTGGGTAAAGAAAGGACGATTTTCCGCTGCTCGAATGGCAGTTTGCTGGTGAATCGCAATATTCGCTCGGCTGAACTTGACATGGCGGAAGAATCCGTTGTGATCCCACCCTGACCGATGGATGGAAAAGGAGACAGTCCTACGCCCACCCCATCTTATATTTGTTTATTACCTTGACTGATGGCTGTTTTTTTTTTGTTTGTATTTTTGTCACAGTCGTGGACATGGAGTATTGGTTGCCAAGAGTTTGAAAGAAGTGAAAAACATCATGAACTGGTAAGTCAACGGTGAAATTTTTCCAAATTTATTCCCTTTTTTTTTTTAAATTTGGATTCTATGCCTCAACCGAGAGCTCCAAATTTCGCAAGAATTGGAGCGTGACGTAATATGGAGCTTTTACACCCAGGAAATATGTACCCGCCATTGTTGATGTCTTGTAGTATACTATAGTTGGAAGACGTGAAAGATTGTCGAATGAGATTTGCCTGTCACGGGGACTTGTATGTGATTAGTTTACAAGAAGGCGCCAGTGAAAAACGCAATCAGTCTATCCTCTTCGTGTTTGTGTGTTCACGTGCCCACTCAACTTCGGTCTACGGCGAAAATCTAATTATCTCGTCCCACCATGTTTTGACTGTCAGTTACGGCCGGATCCTGTCTTCTTATCCAGCTGGGGTAGTCTCAGCCGTGGCTACCTTGTCGATTGCTTGTCTCATCGTCGTCTTCACCCTACATTCCGTTCCAGATTTCTCCGATCCTCAATTGGTGAGTGATGACAATCATTGCAATAACGTCTCTGATTCGAATGAAATTTTCTTTTTTTTTTTCCCTTCGCTGTCTTCAATCGTGTTGGAATCTCAGGCACTTTCACGGATTTGCAATTCCTTTCGAAGCGCAATAGAAATAGTTTAGTAATGGCACATGCGCGGGCTCAAGGGCGAAATACATTGTGCGTCGATTTTCTTCTAGGCATTTTACAAACTAGCGAAACAAATGAGGATGCTATGATTGCGATAAGCGCCTCCTGCATTCGTATATAATAATAAAGCAAATTACAGTCATCCTGCATGTTGCTTCCACCTACCGTCGTGTCTGGGGCATCAGCAGCAATCCCATTTTAGAGCTCTTTGCTATAAACGACCCGCACGCGTTTTGGCCGTTCTACGATATGCGTTCGTTCGTTTTTTTTTTTCGCAAAGTGGCTGAAAATGGCCTTGGGTTACAGAACTATTACTCTGGCGTAATGTGGGCTGCCTTTCAATCCGGTTGAAAACGATGGCTCGTTTGTAAACGTACGCGATGTGCACGCCCTGCGGCAGTTAAACTTCTCAAAAGAAGTTTTTTTTTTTTTTTTTGCAATTCTCTTTCGAGTCAAATGATGGCTGTCCATTCTCTATCTTCTTGTATATAGTTTATTTGTTCTTTGAATTTTGGTTCTCCTGCACAATATAGTGGATCTTAATTAAAACCTTTTTCTTTACCCGTTCATAACTACAGATAGGAATTATCTTTCCGGAATTCCGACTGCAAACCTTTTCTTCTAGTTTTTTTTTTTTTTTCGTGTAATGTATTCTCCACGACACCCATTTCACCGTCGAGGCGCCAGATTCAAATTTATAGGCCATTTCGTCGCAAACACTTCTGTTCAATTTCCCGTGCTCAACGTTTCTTTTCTTTGTTCTATTAAGATACCAAACTCCGTGTCAGCTGGGTTCTTCCATGCAGAAACATTTAAATCGTTCTTTGAGCTTTTCTTTTTGTAACATGCAAATCGTACGAACTTTATTGGACTTTTTTTGTCTCATTCTTTTATTTTAAACGACCTATGTTTCTTCTCCCTGCTTTTGGCCAACATGACACACACACACACACACAAAAGGGTTTCGAGTGTCGAGGGACAGTGTTGTCACGTCGAGCTGTCGCATGGGAAAATCTTTTGCGTGCGAGCCAGAGAGCCGGACCACTCAGTATCAATCCGTTGGAATCGACTGGAACTTCCGCGTCTTCTTCGCTTAAAAGCAACGAGGCTCCCAGAAAAAAGAAGTAAGTAAACATAACATTACTACTACTAGCACGTACAACTACACACAGTTGCCTCTGTTTTGCTACATGAAATGCCTTTTACAATCAATTATTCATGCACTGATGTTCAACCCGTCGCAGTAAGATGAAAGCACAACAGCGGACAAATAGTACTAGCGGCGGATCTATTGCCTCCGTAGAGGCAACTTCGTCGTGGGGAGCTGTCCGAACGCGCAGCAACAGTCTGGAAGACGATGGCCGAGAAACGAACAAAGCCAAAACCAATAAAGTCTGGGAGACGAAACGACAACAACAGAAAGCAAGTCAAGTCCACCCGTTTGAAGTGCTCCGCGGTCACGGAACTTCTAAAGACGCAATAGCCAATCACAGCCATTTTCAATGGGGCGAAACCGTCACTCGCTCACCAGCTCATCCCGTACGACACAAGTAAAAACAAAAGCAGTTCGATCTATTTTTTTGTTTGTTTTTTTTTTTTTTTGCAAAAAGATTTTATTTTTAAAATATTTTAGGCCAATGTGGAGTCAGTTGCAGCAGCTGGGCACTGCCGGATTTTTGCGATCGGACGAAGACGATCGAGAAGAAGGCGAAGAAGAAGAGACTAAAAAACCACAGAATCCGTCACGAAATTCGTTCTATTTCTGCGACCAGCCGCACGGTGAATACGCTCACGTCATTTTCGCTTCAGCTGGTGAACAAAATCGATCCCTGTGGAATGTCGAATCCATTCAATCCATGTGTCGACTCGATGAGCTGATGAGATCTAGCCCACTTTTCCCTACCGTATGTCAACAACCGGCTCACCAGCAATCCGCTCATCATCAATGTTGCCCGTCTTGGACTTTGGGACACTACGTAGCTTTAATGAGAAATCGATCGTCCTGTTCGGATATCGACGCGGCCGATGTTACCATCGTTTTTAACATTCTTGAATCGTGTTCCAGGCATTACCACGGGCTTCAATTGTCACCAAACTGCGACAGCATCGTTCAAGAGGGTACGCTAGAAATTCGATCCTAGTAGCAAAATACATTTTTGTTTTTTAATTGAAATTGATTCTTTAAGGTTCTAGTTGGCCAAATACTGGTGATTGTGGGGAAGACGTACCGGAAATTTGCACCCGCCACAATGCCGTTTATCACATTTTCCATTATTTGACGGACGCGGAATTTCTGGTTGGCGGCAATCAACACTTGCGCTACGCTGCAGTCTTCCTTCCAGTAGCTCGAAGTACGGCCCTCCTACCCTATTTTGACTGGCTGGACAGTCACGATGAGTTTTGGCCGCTTGCTGACAATTATACGGTAGCCGTGGCGATGGATTTCGGATTGAAAGAATCTCTTTTCAACGAGTACATGGTCCGCGATGTGCTGTTTTTGAGCATTGGGGCCGTCCTGATCTGCACTATGATGTGGTGGTACACGGCGTCCCTATTTCTCACCTTCATGGCGATCGTTTCCGTCATCCTTTCATTGGCAGTCGCCTATTTTGTCTACACCTTCCTGTTTGAGTTGGATTTCTTTCCGTTTATGAATCTCCTAGCGGCAGTGATCGTCGTGGGAATTGGGGCAGATGACGTCTTTGTTTACATTCAGGTATTAAGTCGTGCAATCTTAATTTCTCTTCTTTTCACATGAATTATCTTCGACTCCATAACGCGAAAACTTCCTGCTCAATTTTTTTTTTTCTGTTTTTGGGGGGGTTCTTAAAGGTCTGGCGCTGCGCGAAGCTGGACAAAGATGGAACAACACTTCCTAAATTGGTGATGGATACGTTAGGTCACGCGGGCCTGTCTATGTTGGTGACATCGCTGACGACAGCAGCGGCTTTTTTCTCTTCTTTCATCTGTCCAGTGACAGCCATCCGGTGTTTCAGCCTTTTTGCTGGCCTCACAGTCACCATCCATTTTCTTTTTATGTTATCCTGGCTGCCAGCCTCAGTCCTCTTGGCCGAGAAATATTTTTCGCCTGTCTGTCGCCAAAATACTGGTCGATCAGTTCCCATTTTTGTCAACTCATTTCGCAGCTGCTGGCGTACCGTTTCCGACCTGGGACGCATTACATTCGACAAAATATTGCCCTGCATCGTGGTCAAATTTCGCTGTGCGTTTCCTATGCACAAAATGAATTACGTTTTTTGCACTAAGAAATTATTTATTTTTCATTCTATAGATTTTTGGATTGCACTTTTGGGAGGCTTGGCCGTCGCTGCCGGCGTTGTTGTTTTCCATTACCCGAAATTGGAATTGCCCGACACGAAAGAATTCCAACTGTTTTCTTCCAGCCATCCGTTCGAACGGTAACAATTAAATCAAACATTCAGAAATATTCAGAATCTTATCTTTTTTCCAAATTGCAGATATGACATGGAATTCAAGCACGAATTCTGGTTTGAAAGGTCTCAGCGCGCAGAATTGCTGGCCAAACTGCCGTTACGATTTGTGTGGGGAGTAGCAGCGGAAGACAATGGCAATTATTTGGATCCGTCTTCCAAAGGCTCATTGGTTCTGGATCCTACTTTCAATATGGCTGCTCCTGAATCTCAAGAATGGCTTTCGCGATTCTGCAAGGACATCCGAGATCAACCATTTTTCCAGCCAACGCTCGGCCCGCTACTTCCAAATTGTTTCATTGAGACCTTCCAATCTTGGATGGACAGGCGTTGTGAGGTGATTGTCATTCACGGCTTATACTTCATTTCTATTGTTTCCGTAATTTACAAAAGAATTGGACTTGGATACGCCCTACCCCTTGGCCCTTGACAGCAAGATAAAAAAAAAAAAAATTGAGAAAAGAAAGTGAAAAAACCTAAATTTCCCGTTTGTTTGCGAGGGAAGAACAAGCCCCTCACAAAGGGATGCCGTACAGAGCTGTTGGATTTCTAGAGGAAGCTGAGGAGAATCGATAATCATTGCGCCTCTACTCACTTTCTGCTGGAAATAGGCGGGGAGGAGTACTTTGGACTCGTCAACTTTGAACAACGTAGGCCAAGAGAAGTTGCAAAGTCCACGAGGGATATGACTGAACCCTAATTTCCGTCATCGGCAAAAGTAGGGTTTTCTCTCGATCATGTTGCCATGGAAATAGGGCTCCTTTCCTCATGACTGGATCGGCTCAAGAAACAAAAATGTTTGTTGGGCTTTCTTCGCTCTTTTCAGCAAAACCGGGGAAATACTATATTATTGTACTGTAGGAAATATCATAGAACCTCGTAAACGTGTTCCTCTGCTTTTATTGCATACATCTTAAACTTTTATTTATTTCGTTTCTTCTTTATCCAACAGGATTCATTCGATCGTAGAAATCGGACTCCCTGCTGCGAGCTGTCAACATTTCCCTACGCAGAAGATGTATTCAACGAGTGTATCGTCTTGGCCGTCAAAGATCTTTATGAAACGCCAGCCCAGTTTTTCTTGCCGGGCGTAGCAGGTCCTCGCTTTTCCAAGTCGACACAGCGGGTCGATGCCGTCGTTATCGAATACGACAGCAACATCAGCTACTCTCTTTCGTACACGGAGATGAACGACTTCCATCGCCAAGTGGAGCAATGGATGGACGAGCAGTTGGCCAAGGCTCCACTGGGAATGAAAGGCGGATGGTTCACGAGCGATTTGGCTTTTTACGATGTTCAGCGCAGTTTATCGGAAGGCACCGTCAGTGCCATTGCTCTTGCCATGGCTATTGCCCTGCTGGTTTTGATTTGTGCCACCGGGAACCTGTGGCTGAGTTTCATTTCGGTCGTTTGTCTGACGAGCGTCGTCCTCGTCTCGGTGGCCGTCCTCGTTCTTCTCGGCTGGAAGCTCAACATTCTCGAATCCGTATCCGTTAGCCTCGCTGTTGGGCTGTCGGTTGATTTCACGCTCCACTACGCCGTCGCCTACCGACTGAGCGCGCAGGAGACGGATCGCGAATCGTCTGTAGTCTTTTCTCTTTCACGAATGAGCAGCCCGATCGCCATGGCAGCCGTGACGACCTTGTCGGCCGGAGCAGCAGTGCTGCCATCCAGCGTCGTGGCCTACCAGCAGATTGGCACCTTCGTCGTCGTCGTCATGATCACTTCCTGGATCTATTCGACACTCTTTCTTCCGTCGATGTTGAGAGTCTGCGGACCGCAAAATGGCTGCTCGCAAATCCGCTGCCCTAGTTGCGCGCATTGTTTTCGTTGTTGTTGCCCCAACAGTCCGACGCACGTCGATAAGACGGTCTACAGTTACGGACTGTCGGAATCGACTCTGTCGACCTCCAGTACCTCCTGTCCTAATCCTAATGCCAACATTTCCACTGTCCATTGCGAGGCTCACGAACTGGAACCTCTAACGTCAAGCCATCGAGTCAAAGCCGTTCGTGGAAGACCACGGTCGGGCAGTTTGGTAGCCACAAATGACAATCTGTCGTCGACGTCTGTTCATTCGTCAATCACGCTGGCTAAAAATGGACGTAAAATGAGGAAGATCAGTCTGCCCAGCACGGCCCTGCTCGTGGCAGACGCGAATCGTGAGCCCGAAGTTGTCTGCATAGAAACTCAAAATTCTGACATGTGGGCAGCGTGAAAAATCAATCAAATCGTCTGTTTTTTCTCTCATCCCCTGCTTATATCCTGATATTTATTTTACTTTGAAAATCACGAACCATTTTATTCTGTCTACGTTTTTGTTTTATTTATTTAATCCAGCATTTGATATTATTGTTACTTAAACTGTCGACTTGTATAGCAATGGGTGCTACTGGTTTCTGTCAAACGGTGGGAAGAGTACATCAAATTGTGATGATCTCAATACACACTCACTTGACTTGTTCTTTTTTCCACTCTAATCGCCTTTTAGTAAATCGTTTATTTCTACATCACCCTGTTTTTATTGGATATACTCGCCCTTTCTTTTGGGTGACTATTAACGGGGGCTGCTCATTCCGGAATGTGGGTCAACACGTGCAAAGACTTTGGTCCACCCATTTTCAAAAATCCACCGGAATTTTTTCATTTCTTTTTGGGACCCTGGCCCTTTCTTACAAGATACGCACAAACCCCTGTCCTAGGAAATCATTTGGTAATTGGTAGGTTCTTTCTCCTTAACTGCCTTTGGGCAAGGTGCTTCTGCCGAAATGGTGAGGCAGATCAAGGGCGATTACGTTTTTACACAATAGAATGAATCATGATGGGTAGGACGCAAACGGCGGTTGTTTTTTTTTTTTTTTAGTTTTTTTTTTTAATTTTCACGCGGTCATGGCGTGATGTCCGCGCTCCCGGACTTTTAAGAGCCGGCAACTGTTGGGTGCGTGTCCATTGCAATGCATTTCATCTTTTTCAAACAAATAAACGGGCACTGTGTTTTCAGTTATAATTAAGGCAGCTATAGAAGGCGACGATAATAAAATAAAGAAAAGCGATATTGAAATTCATGAAAATCTGGCAGAGGGGAGAGAAAGAGAGCGCGTGCGCGCGCTCCGGGGAGAGAACAGAGAAACTGAGAAAAGCTCTTGTTTTTTTTTTTTTAGCCAATAGGATAGATTGAAATGACACCACGCCTTTGCTCTCCCCCCTCTCAGGCTCTATCTTATAATGGCCTCAAGGAGCTCGCTTTTGACAAGTCAAGTGGCACAGCCACGAGGAGAGACAGTCTCTGACCGAAAGACGTCTGAGAAAGACACGACAAAATCGAGTTGCAATACGCATTTTCACGTAGCATTCATCCTGACAACCTCCACCTCCAACAGCCCTGTTCCAATTTATACATTATCCGGACTTAACAAGAGAATTTGTTTGTTTTTAAAGCCAAAGAAACCATTTTTGAAGACGATTACCGTTTATTGCGAACTGACGGAACGAAAATTGTAAAATAGAAATCCAATTCGAACCAGGAGAACCCTGATATCCCCGTTTTAAATCTGGCGGCCTCCGTGATCACTAGTTCTGTGGTGTGCTACCGGGCTGCTCTACACCGGCGCCGGGCTTCGTCAACTGCTGTTGCTACCTCGATTGCAGCAGCGGCTGTTACGACTGGCTGCAATCAAACACCAGGATCCAAGGACTGGTGCATCCTTTCGTTGAACTATCGTAATATGTGTTCATCATCTGACGTTGTTCCGGCACCCAACAAACGCCTCAACAACAAAAGAAGTAGTAGCCCAACGGCGTCAGAGAGTAGCAGCAACTGTGGCAGGAGTAGTCATGGCAGTCTATTGACTGTCACGTCACCCAGCAACAGCCTCAAGTCTGTAGGACTCGACAAAATCTCATTGGGTTCGTCCAACAAGAGTTCCTTCGAGAGCGCCGGGCGTCGTGTTGCTGCCAATCATTCGCCTGTTTTGAGTCTTGAATCACTTCAACAATGCGACGACAATGACAATCTCGTGTCGAATAACAGCACTCCTCGCCATAACAGTAGCCGTTCGACAAACAGCGGTGGCGCTCACTTCAAATGTCGCAAAGCGTTAGGTAAATCTTTGGTTTCAACGTTTCGTTGCATTTTGCTACCTGAGTTCTCTTCGACTTTCACCACCTTTTCTTCATTCCTGAGGCTTTCCTTTATTTTACCTGGTCTAGACTTTGTGATTGGTAATCAGTATCATCTGAAAAAGAAAAAAAAGTTGAGTTTTTTTTTTTTTTCTTCTTTTGTTTCCTTCAGGGACGCGACAGGGGGAAGTGCAAGCCATTCGAACAAAATATCCATCTAAGATTCCAGTAAGTGATAACTTCTTTTTCTTCGTTTGATGGTTTAAACGAAAATGAAAAAATAAAATAAAATAAAAAAAAAGCTTCCGGGAAATGGTCGATAATATACTGCGACTTTCGAAAATCGAATGATCGTACTGTACGTCTGGGCCGTTTCCCGACTTCTGCTGACCTAATTTCGTATTCTGTTTTGTTTTCTTGTCCGAATGGTTTTTCGAATGAGAGGAGGCATTATGTATGTCTCGTGTGTTCTACGGAAGAGGGTGCAACTTATTCGTTTTTTTTTTTTGGGGGGGGGGTGAGAATTGGATCCATTCAAAAAACAAAGAAATGGATGTCATCTGTTGTTGATCTTGGCTTATTTTTAGTTTCCCTTGGTTTGTCACCTAAGACCCAGCTGTGACCCTTGTCCAGAGGCTTTCGTATCATCGACCTTCAACTTTAGTTGATGACCAGCAAAAACAGACTAGAATAAAAACCAACTTAATTTGTTCTTCTTCTTTTTCCAATTTCGCAGGTAATTGTGGAACGATTCGATCAGGAATTATCATTGCCTCACCTTCAAAAGAGCAAATTTCTTGTTCCACAAGAGTTGAGCATGTCTCAGCTGATTACTGTTGTCCGGTAATTTGTTATTTATTTGTTTCCCCATCCGTTGCGTTTGCGAGTTAACTGATTTTGTGTTTGTCATCCGCTTAGCAACCGACTGAGACTGTCGTCGACACAAGCCATCTTCTTGATTGTTAATAATCGGAGTATGGCATCCCTTTCCAAGACGGTGCTGGAAGTCTATCGCGAATATCACGATCAAGATGGATTTCTTTACCTATCCTATGCGTCACAAGAGGCTTTTGGCTCCGATCGGGTTACGTGATATCAACCATACGCAGGTGACTCATCATATTTGGGCGTTAACGACAAATTCAATGCTCTTGTGAAAAAAGAAAGGTTTTAGCGTTCTGAAGAAAACCTGAGCTGCCCCACGAGCCGTAGATCCATTTGTTTTCCCCTATTCTGAAGAAAACGATTAGCTATTATTACTGTAGGAGCCTGTACGTAGGACAAGGTCGATTAGGGACTCTATATCTTTGGTTATCATTCGCCTTTAGACAGCAATCGACTTCAATTTTGGTCTGACCAACTGGCGGTAAAAGAGAGAGTGGCTGTTAGAAGGGCGGGATTTGGTAGTTGGGGGAAACCTTATCTTTCTTCGCCTTTTTCCAGAATTGTCTGTCGATGGCTTCAAGAACTGTTGAAAGGTCATCGCCAGTGTGTGTACTTGTATGACTGTGGACAATAGCCTATGTGTGTGTAAACATGAACAAGAGAAACCCCATCAACCAAGCAACAAACGGCCGGTGTTGTTTGCTCACTACGTGACCCATGGCGAATAGACTTGAGCTGCGATACATCTTTGCTGTGCAAACAGGCACGTGCACAATTTTTGTGTGCAAAATTTTTTCTTCTTGGACTATCGTTTACGTTTTGTTCGTCTTCACTTCTTTTCCCAGACTGGACTTCTGAAGAGTAGATAGCTGTAAAATCTGTTTTTAATCAGTTTGCATTTAAGTTAATAGTAAATAACTCTTTGTAAAGATTTTGGCCTAGGGAATGTTGACTTTAAGGTCTGATACCATCAGTCACTTACTTGGAAATGGGGTGATGGAGGAGCTAGCCGTTAAAACATCTTTAAAGGACTTCGCAGTACCCAGGAGGGTCTCTTTTTTTTATCAGCGAAATCTGTTTCGGTTTAAAATTTCATGAAAGACATGACCTACCGATCACAAATTAAAAAAGAAAATCATCGAGCATCCTAAACCATATTTTTAAGTTTCTATATGAACTAGACGGAAAAGCGTCTAAGGCCTGCGTGGGGCAGCTGAACAACCAACGTTGACGATCATCTGTTTTGACTTGTTATCTCTTGCTAGAATCTGACAGGTTTCTTATTTATTTTTTTAACTACTTCCAGGTGGATAAAAATGGCATGTCCGCATTAAGGAATTTATCCTTTCTCTCAACGAAATCCTCATTTCCTCCGTTATTGATCGTCTCTCGATTTTGTCGGTAGATGGACGTCGCATATTCTTGTTCGATCTTTATTTTTTATTTTTTGGGAAACAAGAAAAGAAAATAGCTGATTAAAAATGCCTTGAGAGTTTGGTCGGGTAGGGTTGGATTCAATTTTCAAAAAAAAAACTCACTTTTGTCTTTCTTCCATACATTACTTGTGGTCTCATAACTATATGTAACTTGTGTCATATCATCGTATTCAATGCGCTTTGTCTGTATACGTGTGCCGCATAAGGTTCTCTAGCATCTCTGTGATTCATGCGCTCTAGTCGCGCGATTTCTGTTGTTTTTCATTTTGAAGAAAATTCAGTAGAACGCCCGATCATGTGTTGCTGATACATAATGATTTCTTTTTTTCTAATCAATGAGCATCCAGGTGAAGTAATACGAATGAACAAGAGGGGGAAAATTCATTGCGACATTGGCAAACCAAAACTCCCATCTTTTATTTTAGTTCTTTTTTTTTTTTTCATTAGTGGACTTCTATGATGACAAAGTACTTTACTATTTACATGTGTTTTATTTCCCATGGATTCTCATTTTGTAACTGGGTCACCAATTTTTTTTTAAATTTTATTCCTTATTCAACTGGTCGGGATTTGTACAAAATTGACAGTCCTTACAGCTTTTTTTTTAATATAATGTTTTTATTACTGAATAAATGAATGGAGATTTTGACCTTGTCAGCTGTGAATGTTTTTTAATTGAGCTAAAACAATCTCGTCGTGTCGTAAAGGGTCATTAGCAATCCACACAGATGAATTTTTAATGAAGAACTTGGCTTTTTGTTCTAGTGATTGCCGATTTCTTCCTTTCCTGAAAGCATTGTGTTGTCTTGAGAACTTTACGTGATGAAACACGTTAATGTTGTAACCTTGTGAATAGCCCACGGGTAAAGTTTCTGTTAAATCAACGCGGCGTCTCTTCGATAATCATTATAGTAACATCAAATAATGCAACATAGATGGTATCAAATATCACACCTTATATTTCATTTAGAAAAATAATTACGTTGAAGCTACAAAGGTTTAACGTTAGAAAAAAGGAGAGCACATTTTTCTTCTGAATAACTTAGCTCCATAATTTTTTCCTCATGCTTAAGGCTCAGCTGAAATTGATTCATAGTTCTGCAATATAGGACCCTTTGTAGTTTAAAATCCTTTTTTAAAACTCTGATTGAGAAGTTGACTCTGCCCCGGTTCCCGATCGCCGAGCCGGACGTGAGCAAGTGAGCATCTGAGGCTGAGCAATAATTAGCTCTAGGGATCGGCCCCGATTACCTGAGACCCACCTTCCTACCGGTAGGTACTGGTGCGAAAATGTGCTTTTTTAAGCTTCTTTTTCCTCTTAGCGCCCAGTTACTTCTGGTAGTAAGCTGGTTCTCGGGTAATCGGGGCCAATCCCTAATTAGCTCGGGGAGTGTTCTTTTTTACAATTATGTGGCAACGCCGTTTTGTTTTGGTATTTATTTTTTTTCACATTTGATGAGGGTTTGACTCTACTTAAGACTTACTTGATGTTATCTTTGGATGAAACACTCGACTGTTATCAACCCTTAAAGGGAAAAGTCTGCTATTTTTAGTGAAGTGCATGATTGAAATGGCGTCGAATATTGATACATCTTTTTGCAGTCGCGCACCAGTTTCTCTAGGTAGACCTGCCGCGGCTAGTAATATTCCAGAAACTTGCGAGATAGTAGAAGTGTCCGAAGTAATCTATAAAGCAGAAGTTTTTGCAGTCTAGCCTCAGCTAATTTCAGTCTCTTTACACTCCACCTTTTCTAAGATTCGTGATTTATTGGAATACAATCCACCACAGCCTTTTAGTACTTCTGCAGTTCTGAATTATTGTCAACGTAAAATGATCCTGCCCTACACTCGTCTCCTAGGACTCCTTGGTCTCAGGCCATTGTTGGGAGACTTTAATGACCAAACGCTTGCGCTAAGTGCAATCAATAAAATCCATCTCTTCTTTGTTACCTGCTTCCTTATTTTTGGCTATGTAATGCAACTCTTCACATGTTACAGGTACAAAACAATGTATAAGCTTTGTTCTAACTTCCAATTTAGTAAATGATGTCTGTGTTTAGAAGGGACACAGGTTTCTCTTATGTCAAAAGTTCTGGTATTGATAATCTAATCCAAAATCACCATCAACATTTGACTAAGTTGAAAGAAACTACTGAAACTGTTTGTGATGGAAGCCTTTTCCTTTGCTACATTTTACCTCCATTACTCCACCTTTGTGCCTTCATTCAGACAATATATTTATTGCGAATTACAGATAATGAACATCTGCAAACACTCTTTGAGAAGGTTAGTAAGGCTCAAGTATTTGTAAGCAAGTATATGATATGTTTCTCTTTTTAACTCCAGAATGTTTATGGGTTCACAGGTTTTTTTACTGACATCACGAGCACGAGGAGCAAAGACTCAACGGGTTCTTCTACGAAGACTTCGCATTCATGTTATTCTCTCTGTGATTTGGTTACTATGGTCGCTAGTTGCTCAAATTTTCCTTGTGTGTACCAGCACCATAAAAATGGTCTCATTTCTTCCTCAAATGCAAGTTATACTGTACGCAATCATCAATTCTAAAACGTTGAGTAAAATTTTCCATTAACGTCATTTTGCAGGAGCTATGTTGTCCACAATTCATTGATGGGGATAATGATTGCCTCCACTCTTTGCCAGGATGTTGTTCATTGTTTAGTCGTCAGCAACTACTGCATCGAGTGTCAGTTACTCATGTCTTATGTGAGTTCTATTAGCGAACGCGTTGTTGAAAAATCGCTGTCCTTGGAAGTTGCCATGAAAGTATGTTATTTTAATAATTTTCCTTACAAAAAGTGATTGTGTCAGTGGAATTGAAAGTCTAATTTCATGGACTGAACAGGAAATGCTGGAATTCGAGAAGTTCCTGTTGTACTTGAATGAAAATGTTTCTCCTGCCATCGGTTTGCTGTTGCTTCTCTCAACGACCCGGACAATAGTGACGACCCTAACAGTCATTCATCCAGGATTTTTGTACTACACCATCGATGCACACTCGTTTATAGTGATTATGTTGTTAATTCAGTGGGCTTCTGTTTCCATAGCACCGCTTGTTTCCGTAAGATTTCGTACAAATGGATATTGTAAGGGCTAACGTAATTAGAATTGCCTTTTCTTTCATCCTAGGCTGCGTATGTTACTGCCTCAAGTCGAAACGTCCGTACAATGGGAATGAAAATACGAGTCCGTCCGTTCGGCTTTCAGGATGTTCCCGCCCAGAAGTTGGATTCGTTCATGACATTTATGGCATGTCACAAAGGTGTTGCTAAGCTGTGCTTTGTTCCTATCAGTGCTGGATCGCTAGGAGCAGTCGTGGCTATTGCTGCCCTAATCTTTCTAATCAGTGCTAACGTATCGTAACTTGATGAGGGTTCTAAAGCCATAAGTCAGCGCTAGTTCTTTGTTACACTGTGATATATACTCTCAGGTCAATTTCAGAGTTTCAATCATTTGTTTATCTCACTCGGCAAATTAATACATCTTTGATGTTAAAGCGTTTGTAGAAGAAAATTTTAAATTCAACTTATTCTGAAGATTTTTGGTAAGGTTGTTAAAAACAACATTTTTTTCCATCTCTGGCAATTATTATTTTTATTAAGCAACAGGAATACATAAACAAACCAACTGAAATCACTTTTTTGTGGTCGCAATTTTTTCCTTTCTTTTCTTCACGTGCTTCTTTACTTTTGTTTTCCGTTTTTCTGATTGTTCGGCCTTCACTGCTTTTTTCCTTTCCTAAATATAAATAAGTATTCTTTTTGCTTGCCACCATTTAGATAGGTTAGCACATAAAAAGTAAAATGTTACCCTTCGGCTGTTCGGAGATTCGTCGCGTGGTCGTCCGCTACTCACGAACTGTTTCTTCTCAACATCAGCATTGGAATCATCAGTCGACTCATCATCGCTGGTATCGACTGCAACGGAATTGTCTAAAATTTCTGGAACTTGCTGAGGGCCTGACAAGTCTGACTTGATTCCAGTTACGGTTGTATAAACTAATTCTGTTTTCTCTCCCGACTTTATTTGTTTAATATCCCGTTCGAAGAACATAACCTAAAAGAAAAGCTGCGATTACTGATTGACAAAAGAATTGACGCCTACGAAGTAACGTAAAAAGAACTAAAGTTTTTAAAATACAAATTGAAGAAGTAGTCTAAAAAAATCACTTACTTCATCCAATCGTTGGGGAATATAGGTTTGTTTAAAGACTTCTTCTTTCACCAAGTCTTCTGCCGTCAACTCTCCATGGAAATTTCTTTCAGCAGAAAGCGACGCCATTCTGTCCAAGTAATCCTGGAATTCAACGTTTCCAAAAGTTACTACGGATGATAGACATGTTTGTTGGGCAGTATAAATCTACCTCAATATTGCTTTCATTGATAGTCAAATCAACAACAAAATCAAATAGCTCTTTCACTGTCATAACGCACACTCCGTTTCTTTTGAAAAAGTCAGTTATGTTAGTGCAATCCTTACGTAGAAACTCCAGCGCATGAGGATGGTCATGCTCCACTGACTGGGACACGTCAATTATGTATGCCTTTCCTTCATGATATCTAATAATGTAATTTTAATCAATTGAAGAAATTTGCATAAATATAAAATAGTTATATACATTTTTTTTACTTACAGCATATTAAATTCGCTGAGGTCCGCATGAACTAGCCTGCATTCATGAAACATTCGCCGCATCAAAATTATAGTGTCCCGATACAATTCGCGTGCTTTCGATTCACTCAGTTCAACTTCCTTAAAATGAAATATAATTTCAACCCTGTCCGTGACTAAATCAGCTGTAGAATAAGAGCTACCTTTAGCCGAGGGGCAGGCCATCCCCCATCGCCAATAAAACTCATTAACAACACGTGACTCCTTAGCAATATTGGTTTTGGACATGGCAACCCAGCTGTTTCGAGTCTCAGCAAATTTCTTAGTTCTTTTTCAGCCCAAGTCCGAACCATTTTTCGTGGATTGTGCTTGCAATAACCATGCCGAAACCTGAGTTAAAGAATAGTGTTATCATTATTTAATAAAGGTTAAGAACTCAAGGATACCTGAACTCTCCAGTCACATATTTATCTCTGTCCTTGAATACAAGAATGGATGTCTTGTAAATTTTTAGTGCAAAATGAGTGTCATCTTTCCCTGTTGCATGGTACACATTGGCTTCCTTTCCAGTTGAGATACACCCATTGATTTGGGTGATAAATCCTCGGTTCATCAGTTTGAACAGAATCATTCTTGTGCGTGGATCCATAACCTGTTCAGCTGTAGCTCTATCAGCTTTGTCTCGCAGACGAACCTTGTCATCATCTGGTAAAGTAGGCATTTTGAAGTCATCCACATTTATCTTTTGAGAATATTTCTTGAATAGTTTTTCTCTAGGCTGGAAGGAAACCACTTTATTTGAACTCATTTGCTGGTTCGGATGAGCTCCCTGTACTCTAATTTGAGGTCCCTGATCTTTAATAGTAATTCTTTGGTTATTCGACATTTTTAAACACAACAACTATAAATAACTCTTTTCACCATATTGCCAGTCATAAAATTGTTCGTCACTCAAATCTGAATCGTCAGAATAGTCTTCGTTGTCGCTAAGGGATGGTACCTCAACCTTCGCCCCTATCTGTAGTTGTTGAATACCTTCAGCAACAACTGATTCTCTGTCATAATTTATAATTAAATACTGAAAATACTAGTAGGTCACCCAAAATTACTTTTCATCTTCGACGTCGCTGAATTGTCCTTCAACTGGGGAAGAGCTGTAAGAATCCACGTGGACAGCCATTTGTAATCAAAATGTTTTCGACTTTGGGCTGAGCAAAATTATGTCTGCAACATCTTACACAGTGCCGCCAAATTGTACAAACGCGTTTTATATTGAGATTTTGTCTTTTTGTTTTTTAGTATTTTACTTCGTTATCGTTAATTTCTATATGTCTAAGCAGAGCTATAGGAACCTTCTATAACTCTATTCTATAACTCATTTAACTATAAATCTATAACTATACCTGTCTCTACTA
The DNA here is from genome assembly GCF_020631705.1 of Daphnia magna. Classification (NCBI taxonomy): domain Eukaryota; kingdom Metazoa; phylum Arthropoda; class Branchiopoda; order Diplostraca; family Daphniidae; genus Daphnia; species Daphnia magna. The sequence goes on from NC_059183.1 coordinate 1,425,275, forward strand.
CCCTAGAGAACAGAGACTACTAGACTAGAGACTCTACACTCTAGTTAAGCAGTTCATTCTTCTGTGTTTTTCGTTTGTTCTGGCTGGACTTATTCTGGCGTTCATGAAAAAGGTACGCTGCAGAAAAATGTTTCAGTTTTACCTATGTTTTGTTTTATTTACCTGACAAGTTTTTCTGTAACGTTAGACGGATCGAGAAGGTACAAAGCAAAGTAGTCGTAACAAAGTCCATCCAAATTTCAGTTTGACTGAAAACGATTTAGAAAAAATACGACTTACACCTGAATTTTTTATAATAAGTTTTCGAACGTAGTATATACAGAGGTAACCCCAAAACCGCCTAAAACAGTTAGCTAATATTACTTGTAAAGATTAGCTGCATAGATCAGCACACATTGTTCAATAATTGTGCTCATTTTCGTTAGACTGTATTTTTATTTTTAAGTACTGTCACCCACAAATACCGTATCCTCTTTCCAACTTCTATTAATTTTCCATTAATATCGAGAGCGATGGAGGGGAGAAGCTAACAGACCTTTACGAGAAAAAAGAGAGAAAATGTTGGCTGCTAAAGATCACCTCGTGTGAAACGTGTTAGCCAATGCAACAAACAGACTTCTTTAGAATGTGTATAATGCAACCCTTTAGGAGTATCAATGCTGCTGAGAGGAGTAAAATACATCACGTGTATTTACTCTGTAGCAGCTGGTATAAATTATACCGTGCAAGCCTTTCAATCAATCATAAGTGAAATCAAACAAAACTTGGATACCTAACCCACTTAACTGAATTGCAACATCGCCAGTAACACTATAGTTACAAGCAGTATGTGGTTGAATGCCATGCTACGTTATTATACCGGGTATCTACGTAGAACAGAAAGTTCCTAACAAACAACTTCATGGATCTTATTTCTTTTATGTCGCTGATTAGCTTGAACACGACCCCATTATTTATTAATGAGGAATTCTATGCTTTTCGTTTCAGTCCCCATATGATTGCTTTTCGGTTGAAAACTAGTTTAGGTTGGCTCATAATCAGATGTCATCGACGAAGTTTGGCTTTCAAAATAGCCTTCTCCTTCGGTATGATTAGACTTTCTGATACGTAAAATTACTCAAGTTTTACCCACCATTCTAGTTGAATGGGGGATCTGACGAACTTATATATTCGAAAATAGAAGAAAATTGAACTTGAAAATGAAAACGCTCTTTAAATTCAAAATCGTAGAAACATGTTATTGAATGGGGTGTCAATTGGCTAACCGGTAAAGTCTTGCACGAAACAACTACTCATAATGCCCTTACGTGACCAACTGTACGAAAGGAGCGATACAGTTTAAACCTAAGGTGGCACGGTGAAAGTGAATTGTGTAGCATGCCTATTGATAATTGTTGGTAGACATGACATAAAAATAACTCAACAGACCTCGCATAAGAACCTTAACAGTGAAAGGTGGGCCAGCGCACTTGATTGAGTACCTGCCAGTTTCCATAAGTGTGGAAAACTCCACGCCGTGTTCCCAAGGTGCGACTCTTTCCGACAGAAAAAGAGTAATCTACAACTTATACGGAACCAAATCTACATGTCCTAGCTGTCAAGAGGATGGTGAATGGATCTTAATTAATTTTTACATCTGCGGTTTGAAAAATTTCATCTAGGCGTTCGTAAAAGACATTGTTGTACGGCTCATAGATAGGTAAAGAAAGAATAAATCCCCATTTTCAGAGAGAACAAGTAGGGAGTTGCCTTGGTGATGGTGTGGGGGTTATATCGATTGCAAGCTCTTCAACCCTCATCCGGTTGTGTATTTCCGGCATGCCTAGCAGTTTGGTCGGGTCAGCCGTACTGGTTTGCACAGTTCTCTTTCCTTTCGCCCAGCTCTAGGTTGTGTAATCAGGTATGGAAAAACCCTCACTGATGGAACTAAAGCGTCAACAGTGGGCTCGCGAAAGAGGTAAGAATCGTTAACTTTTTTAACATTATGTTTAGTCCTTTAATTTTCTTGCACTTTCAATTCGTCTTTGAGTTACTTTTCATTTGAATCCGAATATGGGTACCTGTACTCGACTACTGTCACAGTATCTGATGATCATGCCTGAATCGTACACCTAGCATGCGCGTCAAAAGTATTCGTGTCCAAATGAAACGTAGCTCAAAGGCCGAAAAAGAAAGAGTGGATGTGCAAACGCTAAGTAGACATGTAAACAACATAATTTCCATCCCGACTATCAGAGGAGGCAAAGATCGACTGGTGTCCGTGGGGTCGGCCAGGATGTGGTGCACCTCTAAAATGGCAACGTACCTCCGCTCGTAGCGATTCACGCCTGACTCCTGCCGACAATAAAAAGTAAGCCCAATGATTCATGAATATCACAAACAAAAACGGATATTGGCCAGCTACGCCTTCACTTCCGCTGTTTCGATAGTCTGTAGTGCGTAACGTTGAATTAATTGTTTCCTGCATCAGAGATGACAACTATCTGCCTCCACTCAATTGGTCGACACACCAACACGAACCACTTCAAGCGCCCGCCACTGCACCGCCACTGCCTCCACCTCGAGGTTCAAAGCGTCACGTTAGTCACCCTGTGACTGACGGTGAAACTTCTGGCTACCAAAGCGACAATCACTTTATCGATCCATCAGTAAATTACCACCTCCGACCTCGTCATCAACAGTCTTCCCCTAGGGAACACAAAGTTACATGTTTACCACCCCATAGCCCTTCAGTAATAAAGCACTCAGCTAAAGAACATCTCGATTCGGATCATCACGATGGATCAAACGGTATCTCGGCTAGGGCCGATCACAAGTTCCTTGAGCGCAAGAAATGGGTCCAAGACGGTACCGTACCCTACGACTTGTATCCAGAGGTAAGCTTCTTAAATATTTTGAATACAATACCTTAGATGATGGCTTTATTAAATAGATGAATCACTTTTTTATACAATAAGAAAGTTTTTGTTGTTTTTACAATGAAACTCAAGCCTAATTAAATCTATTATTGTATGTATTAGTGCCTCCCTCAGATTTACGATAGATCAACCCCACCTCGATGGGTGGCCCGGCCGATGAATACATTTGCTCAGACCGAGTTTCATACGTCAGGTGGGTATCGAAGAATGTATACGCATTATTTCGTAGCAACAAAATTGATTAACATATCTCGTGTCTGTGGGCTGATGACGTCAATCCATCACATCGTACTTTAGGCGACAGTCCCAACATCAGCCATCGTGCTATTCAGCATTGCGCAACCAATGCGGCGTAAGTTATTGAAGAACATTAAGCCTAGCAATTCCGAATTCATTTAACGGTTTTGTTTTGACCATCCTATATGTTAGTCCCAGCTTTCTGCGTGGTCAGAATGTCGTGGTGGATGTCGCCGAGTTGGCAGAAAGGGAGAGGAAGCGAGCCAAAGCCAATGAACTGCAGCGCGTGCTCCTCCAGCAGGTAATTACTAATAATTTAGACTGACACCCCAATCAGTGGCGTGTTGCATGAAAATTAGCTGTTTATGCTTGATTGGTTTTCCACCGAAATTAAAACAGAACAATGAAATTATTGTTTTTATCTGATCCTGGTTGGGAATCCGTAGTCTACTTGTGAATTTGAACAAAAGAAAAAGAAAAAAGGGAGAAAAATAAAATTTCTTGTGCTTCAATAGCCAAATATTGAAGAAAAGTTGCCACGGTAACCCCCGTTCGTGGCTTTTGGGCGTCATGTGCCGAGTCAAGACGTTCTGTCGTAGAAGGAACAGTTCTTTAGTTATATTAGCTTATATATACATTTAATATTGCAATAGTTGTGTCCGCATGGCCCAATGATAGGGGCTGAATAGCCTGCACTGTCGTCGCGAAGGATTACTAACATAAACGACAGATAAACTTCTGATAGAAAACCGTCTTGCATCACGCGATCCTGCGGCATGATAATCCATATCCATGCAGACATGCGAGACAAAATATTTCACCCATTTGTTATATGTTTGCCCACTTTTGTTCAAACAAAAATATCAGTAAGTTTTTATTTCCACTTGCGTGTTGTTCTCGCTGGATATAAAAGAATATTTGGCCCTCCAATGGCACAGCTGCATTTAAGGCACAGTTGAGACTGACCGATGGAGCCGTCCAGACAGAACAAAACCGGATACGTTTGCATGAATTTTAACCAACTTAAACTGCTTCTTATCCAGTTGGCCGAGAAGGAAAACCAAAAGCTTTTGGAGCGCAAAAGGCAACAGGAGGAAGAAGAGCGACAAGAGCAAGAGCTTCGGAGACATTTGGAAGCCGAGAGACGACAGATCGAAGAAGAGCAAAGACGAATTCAGGAGAAAAAGGTTAGTACATATACATCATTTCTCGCCACATTGACGAAAGTTGGATCTTCCTTTTTAGAGAAAAAAAAAATGACAATTGTAAAACATCGTTAACTACCATTTTCAGGAAGCAGAAGAACGGCGTTTAGAGGCAGTGAAAGAGGCCATCGCCGGCGCCCAACAGAACGCCTTAGCGGAGAAACAAGCACGCAGGAGAAACCTACAGAACCGTTCGATACCGCCAGCGGACAATGACCCGCCAACTGCGGTTGACAGATCATCGTTCACTTCTACTGTCAGAAGTGAAGAAAGGTCGACGTCAGCGCAGCCGCAAAACGAACCGATCGAGCTGCGGCACGCCATTTTAACACCACGTTCGCCACTACAAGAAAAACGCACTTTAACTCGCTCCTCAGTCGATGCGGAAGTTCAGACAGATCAGCACCCTCAAGTTACTTGTCGATGCGAAAACAACCCACGTTCCCGTCAGTTTCGGTAAGTATTGTTCGGATCGTTCCGTTCTCAGAATTGTAAAAGCATATCCAGATTTACCTATACGTATAATGTAATGCTCTACTGAAATGACAGACAGAGAATTGCGGCAACAACAGAAGATAGCACTGTTGAACGCCCGGCCACGCGAATGTCTATGATAGCCATCAAAAGTCAAACATCCACCAGCACGGCCAATCGTCCGTTATGGGGTGCTCATAAGACAAATGCGAAATACCAAGTAAGACCAATATAGCTAGAACCGTTCACGGTTTTTCTTGGAATACGTCTTTCACCTTTTCCCGGAATTCCATTCATGTTGGTTGTACAGAGTCAGACGGAGAAGGATCCTCGTTTTCTTCAACGTCGCCGTGAACGCCTCCGACGCCGCCAGAAGCTATTACTTGAAAAGCAACTCCATGGTTCCTGGCCATCAAGTGAGAATTCAGGGTAGGCTTTTTGATTGAATACCACCTTTTCTTTTGGTGATGAGTAGTTACTTGGGTTGTTACCCTATTTTCACGGCAATGTGCATGCTCTTGCCGAGGAATGATGTCAAAGTAGCTGTCATATCGCGCGTGATTGACTCATTGATCGACGTCGATTCCGTGTGCGCATGAAGGAGCCAGGAAGAGATGGGGGGTATATTCTTCCCGTTTTTACCTGGCAGCGGAACCGCCGTACCACACGAAAGGTATTACGAAGCCCTCCAGGCCGCTGCTGTTAGCCGCTATTACAAGAAAGCTCCGGCCATCAACACCCACCACAGTCACGGCAAATCGATTGGAGCCAACCAGTCAGATGTAGAATTGATTCAACCCATCCAACCGACTCCGGTACCGCTACCGTCCGTCGCCCCCACACGATCCCAATCAAGACTGATGTCGTCGCCACCTGTTCCAGCTGTCCTCAAAAAGATCCAGATGTCAAATGGTGATACCGCATCTGGCGATAAACATGAATGGGATAATTACGATTCGGCTGATCAAGTCGTTAAAATCGATAAGGACTTCGAGAATTTGCAGATCAAAGAACAAAGAATTTGCACGGAACAAGATAAACAGGATCTTCTCTATCGCTTATCTATCCTCAAGCAGGTATTCACACGCTAAGTTACTTTATCAGAATTTTTTTTTTTTCCTGCTCTCTTTTTTTTTCTTAATCAGAGCTTAGAACAGAGAAAAACAGCCTTAGACAGAGTGTCTCTGAATTCTCAATAATCACGGCTTCCTCAAGGAATTTTTTTAAGCTTCTTCCTCACTTCCGTAAACTGTGTGTTCGATTGTCTGCGCAAAAATACAGATTTTTACTTAAGAAATACAGAAAATACAAGCGCGGTTATAATTTTCTTGATTGCACGTCTGTTTAAATGATATTTCGTCCAACTCATAGATGACGCGAGGTTATCGAAGGGTGATGAAGTAGATCTTCAGGTACGAAAGTCGTGGTTGGGGTTGTGTAGAAAAACTTGGGTGGCGTTCACGCAAAAGGTTGATGTGCGCTAATAAGGATTTAAAAAATACATAGTAAATAGTGCTATCTTGTACACACAGGGAGAACATACTGTCCCCACTGCCTCCTACATCACGCTCGGGACTATCGCGCGATTTGAAGGCACCGTAAACAATAAAAATATATATTTTTTTACTTGAGGCTATTGGATACCTCGCAAATTTCACGAATATTTTAAGTATTATTTGTTCATTGATTCGTTTTTACCTAATCCAAAAAGAACCGCAGTCGCTGCCGTCCCTACTAGAAAACGAAGTATTTATGATCTTTCCAGCCACAAGATGGCGTGATAAAGGAAGTTGTGTCAGCAATCGAACCTTTCAAACCAAGAAGGCCCGGTACTACTATTCTCAAAATTATTTAATGTTAACAAAGACATGCCCCCTCGGCAGCGCTCTCCGCTCGCACCGTTATGCTATACCCAAATAAGGAACATAAATGGCCACCAGGGAGCACTGTTAGCCACGATCAGCTAAAACCAGCGGTGAAGCTGGCCATAGTTTCAGAGGGCATCGTGCAACAGGTGACAGATCCACCGCTGACGAGTCGGAAGGCGTTTACGTCACACTTAGGCTTCTGTTATTCTTTTTCACATTATTATTCATCTTTCCTTCTTTGATTAATACTTATCCTACTATGAAAGGTTTCCTACAGCTTTCATTTCCTTTGTGTCTGATCTGTTGACTTTGCTGCTCCCTCTTGACAAGCTTAATAATTCATTTCTAACGATTCGGTTCCCCTTCTCTCCGCCCTGTTCTTGTCTCCTTGTCAAGAGTCCATTTTGAAGTTCAATTTGTCTTCCAAATTTTACTCTAGAAGCGTACTCACACTCAATCCTGCGAATGTTTAAAATGGAAGTTGATAAATTCCTTTCCCACTCCCAGTATGCTGTTCCTGTGGGTGGGGTGCTGTTATTAGCAATACTTGTGTTTACCTTTGGCTTTAAAACTGTTGCTGAGCCAACTTTTGACAGAAGTACTGGAAGTGAAGAAAAGAAAAAGAAACAAGCCAAACCAAAGACAAAGGTAAACATGGTTAGTTGGCCACAATGTCATTTTTAAAATAATAATTTATCTTATACCAGGTGAAGAAAGCAAATGTTTCTGTTTCTCCTGAACTAACCGGAGATTTCAAGAAAACAAGCACTCCTGCTCAACCTAAATCCCCTGCCAAGACTGCTGTAAAAAGGAGTCACCAAAAAAGACAGCTAAAACTGAGCAAACTAAAAAGGCTGAAGTGGAAATTGTGAAATTAGAAAAAAAAAGTGGAGAAGTTCAACAAAAGAAAAAGGAAGCTAAGCCAGCAGATTTTGATGAAGGTATACAATTCTTTCTTTGTTATCTGGTTGACATGAACCTATTTTCCCGTTGTTCATTGATTTTTGTTAATGCCTGTTAGGTGACTGGGTTCAAGCTGTGAGCAAAAAAGACAAGAAGAAGAAACCAGCAGATGGTTCTTCAGCTAATGGTAATGTTATTAAGGTTTATATAGAAACAGTGAGCTAACTCATAAAAGTGTAACATGTTTGAAAATATGAAGTTAGTTCAGCAAATTCCCCTACTCATGAAGCTGGAAAAAGGCCGAATAAGAAGAAGAAGGAATCTGTGAAGAAAAACGAGGAAAACAAGAGCAACGAAATCCCCATCGAGAAAATAGAGAACGATGTTGCTACCGTCCAGGAACCCGAAGTCAAGGCAGTAACAGAAGCCGTCGTTGTGGCTGCTCCAGTAGTTGTGGAAATCGAGTCGGTCAAACTGGTGAAAAAGAGGAGGAAAAGGCCAACAAAAAGGTTACCGCTGAAACAACTACTGATAAAAAGAGAAAAACAACAACAATGCCAATAACGCCAACTCAAAAAAAGTGGAAAAGGTCAAGGCAGAGATAGTAGTTGAGAAAATCAAGGAAACCGTAGAGAAAGTTACCGATGCCACGCCACATGCTATTGTAAACGTATCTGAAGGTATTTGCGCATTTTATCGAGAATCCCGTTTTAAAGAATTGGAATTATAAATTCTTTACTGTAACTTAGACACGTGGCAGGAAAACAAGAGCAAGAAGAAGAAGAAGGCCCGTCGGGATTAAACTTAACACTGCGTAGTGGCTTCACCTTTGCGCCAAACTCCATGATGGTTATGAAAATGTTAATCATTTTGTCTCCATCCCATTCAACTCCTGCGTGCAAAAATAAGGTCATTGGTCTTTGTTTTCCGTTCTTTTTTGTTTGACTTTAGCCTTCCTATTCAATACCCTACTCGGTGCTTCTTTTTTCTTTAATTTGGTGATTATAGTCGAGTCTTTTTCTCTTCCTTTTTTTTTGTTGTTTTTTTTTCTTTGTTTCTATTTTTTCTTTATTTTATTTTCATTTTCTTTTTCTTGAACTATTATTTTTATTATTCCTTTTTGTGTTCACTCAAGATTCCCCGTTGTTGGCGTGGATACATTTTGAGATATTTCAGAAAGGGTTTAAGTGCATGTATTATTGTGCTGTATGTTCTTTAGTGAAACTGTTCCATGTAGTGCACAGTGCGCACGTGTACGATCCATATCAAAGTGACTTACATCAATAAGTCGGAAGTAGACACTTCATTGGCAGTCCGATATTGTCGGAATAGAACCCGTGTTTTTCCTCGGATGGGGTTAAGAGACAAAACTATGTGAACTTATATTCCTAGTAACGCAAAAAAAAATGCGGGATTTAAATGCTATTTTCTATCGGTCATGGGAAATGTTAAATTGGGGACCAGAGTGTTATTTTTTATTGATATGTGTATGGGCTTCCATGCGCATTTCCCTTATGTAGGTCATATGAAATGCGGTGAATGGTTTTTTGTGTGCGTGTGTAAAATTCAAATTCACAGTACGATTCAAATTAAATGAGAAAGATGAATAACGGTAGTGATTTTCTGAATTTTTTCTTTTTCTTGTTTATTTACTGTGATTCTTGTGATAGCTGTATTGATGGGCACAAGATAAGTGTACAATTGCTGCGGCGGACATGTCAAATTGCAGTGCAACTGCCGGAAATTGAAGGTTTGTTTCACCTCCGAAACAACCAAAGCATTCCACCTGATTGATTGCTGACTTGCTGTTTAACTGCATCGTCCTCTCCTTTCAACGGTTGATTTCCGTCTCTTTCTTCCTACCGTGTCTCTATCTCTCTTTGTCTGTTTGAATATAGTCTCATAAATATAATAATAATGGGCCAGTGAGATTGGCCGACACAATTGCGTCAAGTGACATGCTGCCCTCTAGGAAAAATTGCAAAAATATAGAAAAATTGATCGGCACTTTTCAGAATGAGGGTGGCTATGGCATGTCCTAGTGTACGCAAACAAATATCTTAAGGCAGTTCAGAAGGTAGGGGATCGTTGGCCATGTCAGTCTCGTGTTGGCGTAAGCGTCGACGAGAGAGAGTTCGTGGGCGTAAACTTGTCTGTAAAGTCACAAACGTCAATCGTAGTGAATGTGAAACAACAACAAAAGTGATGCTGTCAAATAGTGTAAACATTTGTTACCTGCAGTCGACGCAAGATGAAGAGAGCGACGGCTGCTGCCATAAACTCGACGGCTCCTATTGTGGCTAACCCGGCAACCCAACCCACCTTGTTCTCTTCAAACTACAAAAAAAAAAACAATGGATACAAGCAGAAGCAAAAGATAACGATGAGTCACATATCACATTCAAATTACCGCAAAAAAAATAGTAATAGGAGCAATGAAAAATTACTCACCCAATTGTGGAGTTTCTGTCCGCAACCAATCTGTTTTCATTTTTTTGTGAGTTCGTCACAAAGGAAAGAGAAAGATAACAGCATTATTTGTTAAATGCACTGCCAAGAGTATAGTTTTAATGCTAATGCAAGAAAAACAAAATTTTAACAGGAGATCTACCGGCGTCAGCCGGACACAACCAACGGTTTTGCAGTCTTCATTATCCGACATTTCCTTATTTCAAACTCAACTACATACAGAAAAGCTTGCATACCAAGCTTTGATGAACGGCGACATCAATTTTGTCGTGATACGCTAATGACAAGCGGCTTTTCTTTCCGTCATTCAACCTTTTTTAAGAATTCTTCCTTATGTGTACACCATCATGTAACAGATGTTTCAAACTTTTTTCCGGAACGTGTTAACAGTCACCTTTTTCGTCAACAGTTTTTGCATAATGAAACGTTATTATGTACCAGACCCTTAGTTTACGTCTGTTTTAGCGAGAAATAGAGAAGAAACAAAACCGCCTGTCATTTTCAAAGGAAAAGAAAAAATGTGGCAAAAACTGGTCGCAGCTTGACAACAAATCGCAAAATTTGTCGTTACAGTCGTCCGCTACGTAAACAAATACTTCTGTCTTCTTTTCACAAGAGTCGAGAAGATTGATGTTTTAAAGGGGGAAAAAAAAGAACGGAATACGGCACCTGTTTTAAACGCATGTTTGGCGTAGTGAAGGTAGTCTCGTCCCAGTCTGACCGTGCTATCGCGCTGCCATCATCATCCGTGCTGTTGTCGGTATGCGGCTCGTAGCACGATTCGTCAATAGGCAATGTTGAATAGGCAAACTCTTGCGGTCCCGAAAATCCACAGCATTCCATCTATAGAATTGCAGGAAATGTTGGGATAGCGAAAACCAAGAAGTAAATAATCAAGTAGAACCAAGTCAGTCCGTCTATAACGACGTGTGGCATCGACCATCTGGCATTACCGCCTTGTGGTTTCATCCTATTGAGAGAGATTTATTCAAGTTCGTCTAACGTTTTTCCTGTAATATTTTTTTCCTTTAACGGCGTCGGCATATATGGGCCAGCCGCCGCCTATTCTCGTGCCACAAGTACCATCAAATGTTAGCTGAATGAAGAACAGCGCGTGCAATGTGCTGACATGTTGCCGCTGCTCGTAGCCTAAAACATGTCGAGACTTATTGTCTCCTATGTGGTTATTGTTTTTTAGCTTGCCCACCCATTTGCAACTACGATTTGAACGTCAATATTATTAAGTGTGGGGAAGTTGATGGTACACTTTCCGGTTGGGCGAACGTTTTTGCGACAAGCGGAAATGAAAAACAATTATTCAAAACAAGAAACACAAACATAGCAGTTCTGTAAAAGAATCAAATCTTTTAAAATACTAAATTGAGTAACAAGAAATTTACGGACACCTGCTGCTGCTGCTACATTCTTTTATCCTTCAAGAAAAAAACATGAACAAAACGTTGTTGAGAAATGAAATATCTCCATTTCAACCGAAGAGAATTAACATGCTGGCCATTTGCAATAAGGATATTCGAGAAGAAAAAAAGAGAGACCAGACAAATTTTCAATTGCCTCAAGAACTGAATTAGACCCTATATTCCCACAACAAGTGTACTAAGAATACATGCCTCATTTTTCAGAAAAACTATATGCCCTTTGCTATATGTAATTTCACAAAACCCGACAAAACCTAAACGATTGCATGGGACTAGAACAAAATCGAGAACAAACCGAACACTTAGTGTGAAAAAATACAAACTCGTCTATCGAGGGTGTTGCTTTTCTCCCAAGATATGTACAATGCCTTAGGATCTGTGAAATCGTGATATTGAGATGAGAAAGATGGAAACCCAATTTACATTGTCTTTTGTAGAAAGGGCTGAACAAATTCCGGGTGGGCAGGGTCCTACTTTACTTGTGAGCCTAAGCCAATAATGCTAGCGATGGAAGTAGGCCGTTCATTTCAACAACTAAAAAATAAAAAAATAAAAAAACGCCATCTGTTTGCTTAGTTTTTGTTTTGGGATCGGGTGGGATGTTCACTCAAGCGCGGCGTGGCTTGCCATATACTTCACTACGCCCGCCCCACTGACCGCTTTGCTAAAACCGGGCGCTATTTTAGAAAATCTGTCGACAATTGGGCGTTGAAAGAAGCGTTTCTCATTCTAACCTGAGGATAAGTATCGAGGGGAAGATGGGAAGATAATTACTATCATTAATTTCACTACCCTTTCGCTAGACCATGCGTAGTTGGCAACAAAACAGAGGTCACTTACGCTAGTTTGGATCATATTGCGGGTGCCTTGATTGAGCTCCAACCAACCATGCTCCACCACGTCCACCGTCTGTTTAACATGTAAAAATGTGAAAAGGGAAAAATTAGTTGTGCTACTAAAAACATGTAGGTACTATATTCAACAAAAAGGGAGGAGGAAACGCATAACTGACCTGAATTCGGACGATATTCAGAGTGATGATGCCGCCGATTTCTCCCAGGATACAAAGCACTGAAGCACCGAGGAACTGAATATTGAGATCGGAAGAAAATAACAAACAAGAAAAGCTAGATAGGGATGTTGAAAAAGAAAATATTCGTGACGAGAGAATCAAGTCGTCATTCAGCTGTCAGAGCATGGAATTTCACAACGTACCAAACGAACTAGCCATATACTTTGGCTGACTGTACCGACCCAGCCGATCAGCCCGTTGACGAACAAGAAAAATCCCAAAGCGATCACCGTATACGTAAAAATCTAATGGTGAACATAAATTAAGAAACAAAGCACAAATTCAAATGAAAGGACATCGAAAACAAATAATAAAACAATGCAGTAAATGGCCCTGTTTATGTACCAAAGTTCCGGACAGGAAACGGTTAACTGTCGTCGATGTGGCTAATACCCAAGCCATGTAGCCGATGACGATACATCCAAGAAACTGAACAACAAAAACGGGCATAATATTCATCGTTAAAATATTTCCAGTGGAACATTTTACAAAACAAATCACACTCACAAAAATTATGACGGAAAGTGCCGTCAAAACGTGTCGCATCCAGCCCCAGTTTTGCTTCTTAAACGACATGATGGTCGATCACAAGTAATTTCACTTGAAGTGAAGTAACCGAGCAAAATTCAGGGTGTCGACTAAGTAAAAAATTATCCAACAGCGAAGCACGAACGACGTCTTGTCTTTGCAATCTTTTTGGCAGCTTGAACGCAAAGAAGTTTCTATCCATCGACTGCTCGGGCTGCTATCTGGACATCAACTGGCTGCAGTGGCAACGAAAGCCTCTTGTTTTGAGAGTCCCGCTCGGCCCCTAGGTGTGCCACATTTTTCAACAGTACCAGTTTTGTCGGCAAGCAGTAGGACCCAGTTGCTAGTCGCAGCAGCCGGTGAATTCAGTTGCAACGTCAAATGACGGCCATTGTACAACACACGGAAGATAAACTAATAGCTATGTGATTTCTAAGAAAAAAAAAAGAAAACACATTCTTTGTCAAGTCAACCTAGAATGGTTTCTTTCGTTTTGGAGACAGACGCAAAGAACTGAAGAGGCTAAAAAGGATGAATTCTTGATGAGATGATACTTAACACGATTCGGTTAAATGGTTATGGGAACAAACGCTTTCTAAACTTGTTTGCTTATAATCAATCTCTCTTGGTTTCAGCTTTCAAATTGTTCTACCGGAGAAATTCTCAATATCGAATCTTGTTTCGGTATCATTGAATATGCTATTCTATTCCAAATCTTTAGACAGTAATTAAGCCAATAAAGGTTGGTCAAGTTGGATTTTAATTCTCGTAGTATTTTTTTCAATTCGAAAGAGCCACTGTATGGGAGGTTCGGATTTGCTTTTTGTTAACTAGGAATTCTTGATATTAACCCTAATAATGTTCTCCCCTCGCATGTCCGGCAATGCGGAAGTGAGCTCATCTGTCGTGGAACGGAAGTGCGGTGCAACAATAGTCACTCAAAAAATAAAAGATTTATTCTGAAAACAGGCCCTGCCTATGAATCAATTGATTAAATAACAAAAGGCGTGAATGGAGGGTGAATACGTCGCTAGATGAGCGAGTTAAACTTGGGGTAGCTTAAAATGCAGCATATCGTGACCATGAAATATATCTTCGTTATAGGTCAGTTCTTTTTGAATTTCAAGACTGTTTTTTAAAACAGTAAAATAGAGATATATTGCGTGTGTACGATTCAATATGTATGACGTATGTATGGTTTGTTCACGTTGTCTGTTGAACCGTCATTATTACATATTTTCGTGGGAACTAGGAATGGGCCACTTGATTTTTCTTCCCTCGTTCCCCATTACTGGGCAGCCGTACTATTTCATTCGTTATTTTTTCGTACCATTAATAAACGAACTTCCAGTGGTGGTCGTTGTCTATAAATGTAGCACATGTAGAGTAAATAACAGTATAAGGCTGCTGCAACAAGTAGCCATATGGAAAGTCATGCGTTGGACTTGTGGGAGTAGACGAAACTCGGAAAGATTTTAGTTCTTTTTACCCTCTCATTACGTAGACTTCAGCTTCGTCAAGATTCTTCTTCTCAACCTCATTTCCAGTTGATTTCTAACGACTTAAAATTTGGGGGAAACTTGGTATCCTGAATCTAGTTGGTTGGGCTCGTTTCACACTGGAAAACGAGGGTGTGAATAATAAAAAAATAAAATAAAATTTTTTCCCTTGTAACTCAACAAGAATCGTAAAGTATTGAGCCTGATTGCCTGACGAGTTGCAATTTCCTTTTTTCAAGACTTACTAAACGAAGAAGTTCTCTTCGTTTCCGCGCCATCTGCTGTGCTTTGTTTGCAATAACCATTTCGTTCGGTTTTTGACAGGTCTCTTGAACAGTCGAACAACGTCTGACAACACACGTCAAGAAAAATGGATTGGCTTCCTCTTGCTCTCAGTAACAAACCATAAAAAAACCACCAATCTTTACTTTGATTACTTATATGTGCTTACATTTTTTCTCCATCAGGCTTATTATGTTTCGTTTTTAACATACCTTCTGGAATCGGCAAAGTGCTGGAACTTAGCGATAGGTAAAATTGAAGCTCTTTATCGATATATTGATCCTAGTATAATTACCTATTTCTCTCCTTCCTTCTGTCAAGATTCCTCGAAGTACGCAATGAAGGAGCCTGGTTTGTCATGGTATGATAATTTTTTTTTTCGAATTAAAATTATTAAAAATAAGCAATTCACAATTACTTTTATTGTTCCTTTTGTTTTCAAAGTTCTATGCACCTTGGTGTGGTCACTGCAAAAATTGGAGCCCATTTGGAACCAAGTTTCCCAGTCACTATATCCTCCAGTTGTACGGGTTGCTCAAGTGGATTGTACACGGTTCCCCAACGTAGCTTCTGAATTTAAAGTGAAAGGATTTCCTACTTTGATATTGTAATATTACTGAAAGGTTCTAGATTTAAAAAATTCTTAACATTATGTTTATGTTGGTAGCATGAAAAATGGGGAGACATTCCATTACAAGGGAGAGAGGACCCGAGAAACCTTAGTTGATTATGCAGAGCGGATGGCTCTTCCACCCATTCAAGTCATTGGCGACTCAAACACCATGAAAAACAAAATCAACTCCCAGCAGAAATTTTTTCTTTATATTGGAGACAATGCAGGACCTACTTGGGTAAGTTTCCAGCAGCACAGTTTCTTTTTGAAAAGTCGTCAAGCGTAACTTTGCTGGTTGCAGGAAGCGTTCAATGTGACGGCGTATGAATTTCAACCATACATCTATTTTTATTCTATATCGCTCCCTGTTTTATTATCGAGTGGTATAGAAACCGTCGACCATGCACCTAGTGTAATGGTTTTCAAAGACGGCACCCATTATATTTACAAAAATGAGAAGCCGGTTGCTCTGGAAAACCGTTTAGAAGGGGAAGAAAGCGAGACGACCCCAGCCCAAACTGAATTAAGTAATATGAGAGACTGGATCAATCATGAAAGATTCCCGAATGTGGTTGAAATCAGTGGTGGAAACTTCCATCAAGTCATGAAAATAAAAAAATACATAGTCTTAGTTGTTACGGAAGTGGACAAAGTTGGTAGGATGCCGAAGCCCATGAGAGAGTAATTATTTTTTTTTCTTTGTTTATTCACTAGCCATAACCTAGCAATTTTTAAATCTTGTTTTTTTTTTAATTTTTACAGTTACAAAGAAGCAATAGAGCGATTTGCTGAAACATATCATAGCATCTATCATGAGTATTCAGCAATTTATCCAACTTTTAAATCTAAGCAGCTTAGTAACATGTTTTCATTCCCTTTTTTCTTTTTCTTTTTTCCTTTTTTTTCTTTTTTTTCTCTTTTTTTTCTTTTTTTTTTAAACATTTGCAGCAATTTCCTCTTTGGATGGACTGGGTCACCCGAATTAGCCAATTCTATAGCCATGACAACCCTACCAGTGCCAAGTTTAATCGTCATTAACGCGACCAATTACCTTCACCACATCCCTGAAAAACATATGGAAATATTGACCCCTGAAACTTTGGCTGATTTCCTCAACCGAATTCTTCAAAATGACATTGAGGTAACACAATAAAGCGAGGGAAGGTTGTTTTTCTTAATTAAGTTTTACATAAAACTATTGTAACCGTTACCCCCCCTTCATTCTCCTCATAATGGAACTAGGCTTATGGTGGTATGGGTGTGATGGCGCGAGCTAAGCGCATGTACTACGAAGGAACTACCACCCTGGCCGGCATGTGGTACGGCAACCCAGTTCTCACTAGCGTCATCATCGGACTCCCCTTGGGCTTCCTCAGCCTCATTTGCTACTCCATGTGGTGTGCCGATATCATGGACGCATCTGAAGATGATCAAAGTAATTTAAAGAATGAGAGAACCATTCGCAACATAAACGGTTAAAGTATTAATGACGGGCCATTGTTTTTTTTACTTTATCTTTACTTAACGACAGATGTTCGGGAAAAAGAAGATTAGGAAGCATATCCCTATATAGAATGAATCTTCTCTCTCCTCGTTTCCCCTTCGTACTTCTAGTCACCACGTGTTGTTCAGCAGCTGTTGCTGCTGGTTATTTTTGTGAATCGCATCGTCAGTGTGCCAAGTCTCAAGCGTTTGGATGCCACCAAGATCTTCTCTTGTTCTACGTCCAGCAGCCGCGCCCGCATCTCTACCATTTGTTCCCATTTTTGTGGTTTTCCTCACCACGCCCATCGTATTGATTTTGGCAAGCGTGACGTACTTAGATTGCTCCATACTTATCGCAGCAGCAAATTCTATACCTTTCAATGACAAGTCTTTGGTGAAAATTCGCCTTTTGGTGAATCACATCTAAAATGATTAGACACTTTCTGTTCACTCTATATTGACCGATGAGTAAACACAAGAATGGACAAAATATTTAGCCATATTTTTTTTGTGGTTTTCTTTGTATTTTTTGGTCTTTTGGCCCGCATTGACGTGTTTGCACCGGGAATCGAATTGGAGAATCGATCGTAGATCCAGGTCAAAGTCTCTCGTCGCTCCTGGCAACCATCGATATATAGACAGCAACTCCCGACATATGAGGCTTTTATTCAGGTATGGTAGTCGCGGGCTCTCAGTTACTCTTTGTCCTAACCAGGGTAATGATGGTTTCTTAAATTTTTTGAATTTTTTATCGTGATTAAACTCAAAATCTTAGGTTCATCTGCTTCTTCTCTGTTCATCATGCCGAGACCACGTAGCGTTAGTAAGTTCTCCGCGTTCCGTTTAATTGGGTCAAATGAATCGCTTCAATGATTCAAACTAAGAACGACATATTATCCCTACCCATTTACATCCCCAAAATAGACGAGTACAACTTGCTAAGACACCAAGTGGGCCCTCTTACCGAGCCTGAATCACCACCGCCAGCTCCTACGACGACCTACATAAGCGGTGCGGAACTGAGTCACATTACGCAAGATTGGAATTGGCCGTCTCCATTGCAGCGAATGGTGCGCTCTGTCGGCTGTGACTTACCGCAACATGTGGCTGAAAAATTCAGTAACGAACGTTTTATTTATGTTTTTCATGCGCAACAAGTGGGTAAAAGGAAAAAGAAGCCGATTTTTGTTGTTTCACTGCTGTCAGATGGATCATCACGCATAATCAACATGGCGGTACGTTCGAGTGAAGATGGGTGGGGGGCATCAGTAGATCAAAGGAACTACATTTTACTTCCAGTCCAGCACACAACTTACATTGGATTACGAGCTTACCATCTGTTAAGTCGAGGATATTAAAGGGCTGATATGTTTTACAAAACGTTTTCAATTTTTAAAAACAATATGTCTTCTTATTTGGGAATAAACCTAAGACGTCATGAATCGTGATCTCATAATCGGCGGTGATTATTGACGATCGATCTCCTTTCCTTCTTACAGGTGACCAACTCTCAGAAGCTAGGGCAAAAGCGGAAATTACTACCAACGGCCCGTCAAATCCATCCCAAGAACGAAAACCGTTTTTCCAGTCGATTCCAACCATCTCCATCGACGACGAAGTCGAGAAAGGAACAGAAAACGATTCAATTATGACATGGACCCGCCGTCCTACATTACACTCGATCGCTTCATCGTGTATTAGTGGAAACAGTTCAATGTAACCGTTTAATTTCATGTTGGCACATCACTATTCCCCTCTCATGTTTGTTGTGGATTCCTCTTGTTGCAGGACGGTTTTTTCAATCGACAAGAATCATTTTGTAACTTCACGGATACAGCGACTTGTAAGCGCTTTTACCGATCGCGCCAAATCTCTCAAGGAACGCATTGCCCAACCGCCAACACCTTCAACTGATTCATCCGAGCGTGGTTTGTTGCAGTTGCAATTTCACGCCTTTTACCGGTCCTTGAATAAGTCTTATTATTTTTAGGCGAAAGAGGACCAGCACCTCTTCCTCCGCCCTTAAACTTACGCTACGATCCACCGAATGAACCCGATGGAACCAGAGGAGCGAAACCATTTCGCATCCCCAGCACGTTCCACCCTCAAAGTAATCGGAGTTAATCGGTCATTTCACACAGTATTGAACTGCGCTGTTTCGTCCTCAAGCACTTATTGGAATTTTTTACCGCCCTTTTGTTATAGGCTCAGTCTACATATCTTGGCTTTTTGTGGTCTCTTCAGCGTTCATGTACAATTTGTGGAGCGTTCCGCTTCGAATTACCTTTCCTTACCAAGATGACTCGAATATCTATTACTGGCTAGTTGCTGATTACGTAGCTGACGCGGTCTACCTAATCGACACTTTCCTCGTCCATCCGAGGCTCCGTTTTGTTCACGAAGGCAATTGGGTCGAGGATGTAACCGATTGCCGCAGAAACTACATCGCCAGCTTGGGATCAAAAGTACATAATCTGATGCTTATCACATTTTTTGACAGCTAATTTATTAACGGAAAAAGTTTTTCTAGATCGATATTTTATCCCTATTTCCATTGGATTTCCTCTATTTTTATTTTGGTCTTCAGAGCTCCCTTCTGCGTTTTCCTCGAATGATAAGAGTATGATACAATTATATACGTTACTGACTGTTAAAGTTAAGTTAAAAATAATCAAAAATTTCCAAACAAAGATTTTACCATTTTGGGAGTTCTTTGATCGTCTCGACATGATGGCACCATCTCCTTTCGTCATCCGTGTCAGCCGGACACTCTTCTACATGCTCTACTTGATCCATCTTAATGCCTGTGCTTATTTCTTCTATTCCAAGTGGTCTGGCATCGGCAATGATGCCTTCGTCTTCCAAGGAGAAGGAAATGCGTAAGTTTCCCACTTGCCATCGTTCATTTCCCCCAACAAAGAATAAAGCTAGCAGAATTAGCTGGTAACTCATTAATAACAAACATTCAAATGTGTTGTACCAACTCTTAAAAAATAACAGATATCTGCGCTGTTTTTACTTTGCCATGAAAACTGCCACAAAAATCGGAAAGAATCCTAAACCAGCCAATAATGTCGATAGGACGTTCATGATTTTCAACTGGCTTATTGGTGTTTTCGCTTGCGCAGCCATCATCGGCCAGGTAAGAAACCGATTCGGGCATTGGTTACAACCACCATTTCTTATATTTTGCGTCACGCTGACCAGTTTCACGTATTCCGATATTTCCGGTGGTAAAGATCAGGGATATTATGGCTGCAGCCGAAAGGAGCACAACCGAATACCGTGAACGTCTCGACCGCACTGTCCAGTTAATGAACCGTTTAAATTTGCCACCCAAGATTCAGGACCGTATCAGAATGTGGTTTACTTACAGCTGGTCGATGCAGAAGACGCTTGGTAAATTTAGCTTCGTTCTTCTTCATTGTTTATACCTTTAGAACTGACTGATGCAAATTTCGACATGCTATCAACAGATGAGATATCGTCACTTGTATCGTTGCCTCACAACATGCAAATGGATATTGCCATGAACGTCCATATCCAAACACTTTCCAAGGTGCAGCTTTTCCAGGATTGCGATTCTGCCTTAATTCGCGATTTAGTACTAAAACTGAAGCCCGTCCTTTTTCTACCGGGGGATTTGGTTTGCAAAAAGGTTTAAATGTTTTACCTGTTTCGTACAAATCGATATTATTAAGGATGAGTGACATTTATTCTACGCAGGGAGAAGTCGGAAAAGAGATGTACATTGTAAAAACTGGAACAGTTCAAGTCATGGGTGGACCGGCTAACGATAAAATATTGGTGGCATTAAGCGAAGGCAGTGTGTTTGGAGAAATTAGTTTATTGGCTGTTGGAGGAGGAAACCGAAGAATGGCGGATGTTAGGTAATTTGCACACAACCTAGTTATAGGATAAAATGAAAACCTCAAATTTTTTACTATACTTAAGGTCTCAGGGATTTTCCAATTTATTTGTTTTGAGCAAAAGCGATTTGAACGAGGCCCTCGAATATCATCCTGAGGCGCAGAAGATCTTACAAAGAAAAGCCAAGTAGGTTTATCTTAGCATTATGAAAATATCCTTAAATGGTGTTGTGGTAATCTCAGCTAACTTGATAAAAGGAAACTGGTGAAGAAAAGCTCCGAACGGCAGCTGTCTAGCGAGCCAATACTTACTCCTAAACCCCCCACACCTAAGCTAGTCAAAACTGTTCTTCAGGTACTAAAATCTTGTTCTATGCTCTAGACATAGCCATCTGTATTTATACTATACCGCAGAATTTGCGTTATGGGACAATGAGCAAGTTATCAAATCAGTGTTTCCCTTTATTGCACACACAGGCTATCTCAGCCGATTCGAAGACGAGACAATTTCTTCTACAAGGGTCAGGAACAACATGCAGAACAACGTCTTCGATGCCAAAGTTAGCGCACGCGTCTTTTCCTTCTGATTTTGGGGTTCCAAGGAGAAAACATGGAGCTGACGATGTTTTAATAGAAAAGGATGCACGATCGTACAGTGAAGAAGTTTTGCTGAAACCCAATTATCTTGCTGCCAATAGTCCGGGAGCTCCGACAATCAGACGCCATGTCTTTAAGGTTGCGTCCAATCGAATCGTTCCAGTCAACTTACGAAAGTCCGAATAAAAGCTTAAAAAATTCAAACGGAAAATGGGAGACCCATTCATTGTTCACGCGTCCAACCGTAATAAGCAGCACTCACCTTGTTACGAATTGTTTGATCATTGTTTAGCGCATAAAGCGTAATGGCATTCCCTTGGTACTATTATTAATGTTTACAGCTGTTTTACTTTTCTACACGCTACTCCGGACGGCCATTACAAACTTATATACAATTAGATTTTTATGATTTTCTGGTATTCAATTTTTTAAAATTGTTATTTAGATAGTTTTATTTCCCTTAAAATTTCTTTATCTATAAGTCATACACTTTAGAATTTGGGCTAGAATTGTTTTTATTTCTGGCTCATCACCCGGCTCATCAGTTCTTGTCCGAATCGATTTTCTGTTTTTGTCCGAGAATTTATTTTCTGTTGTGGGCCGTAAAGTGTATTACAGATTGAACTGGAACAAAATGTTTTCGATGTACTGTACTACACATATGTACTTTTCACCAAACATGGGGCAATCAAACATAGGGTATCGTAATAAGTTCTCCAAAATCTACCCGCAAATTAGTTTCATTATTTTTCATCCTGCGGAAAAGGTCCCGTCGTCGTCTGCTCTAATGTTTGGAATTTGAATTTCGATACACCTACAAACTTTCCCAAAAAACAGCTCTTAAAAATGCCGAGTATAATTTTTTACAGTTTTTTTGCGTTCTTAGTACCTAGTACGAACACTTTGGTAAGTCCCCATTAATCACATATTAATATTACCACCGCATGCAAATAACAGTAATTTTTATCCGGATTTTATTTGCTTGACAGGATGCTAAGGCTAAAGATTTTCTTACCTCCGGCAACCACACCAGCAACTGGGCCGTTCTAGTCGATACTTCCCGTTTTTGGTTCAATTACAGACATGTAGCAAATGTATTATCCATCTACCGTAGCGTGAAAAGATTGGGAATTCCAGATAGCCAGATAATTTTGATGATTGCTGATGATATGGCCTGCAACCCACGAAATCCTCATCCAGCTGCTGTTTACAACAACGCAAATCAGCAAATTGATGTATATGGTGATGATGTTGAAGTGGATTATAGGGGTTATGAGGTATACTTACTGTAGAACTATTCACTCTTCAATTTTCATTGTTAAAATATTTTCATTTCAGGTAACTGTAGAAAACTTTATTCGGGTCCTCACTGGTCGTCTACCATCTTCAACTCCAAGATCTAAAAAATTGCTGACTGATACAGGAAGCAATGTTTTGATATACCTAACAGGCCATGGTGGTGATGGATTTTTGAAATTTCAAGATTCTGAAGAAATCACAAATGTTGATTTGGCAGATGCTATCCAACAGATGTGGGAAAAACAAAGGTATAAGCCCAGTTTGCTGCTGAACATCCTGATCCTTCTATCTCACATAATTGACATTCTGTATTCACTCATGATTGACAGATATCATGAAATGCTGTTCATAGTTGACACTTGCCAAGCAGCTTCACTTTACCAGAAATTCTATTCTCCAAATGTGTTGGCGATTGGTAGCAGTTTGGTTGGGGAGGATTCTCTCTCACACCATGTCGATCCTGCCATTGGCGTCTATATAATTGATCGCTACACGTATTATGCCCTAGAATTTTTGGAACATGTTACCCCCACAAGTAATCATACCCTTGGCCAGTTTGTATGTTCTCTTAGAAATTGCCATCATCCTATGGATCATAATTTTGGTTGTTTTTTTTTAGCTCAAAGTCTGTCCGAAATATCTTTGCCTATCTACTGTCGGCTTTCGTAGCGACCTTTTCCAGCGGGACCCTAACAGAGTCTTTATTACAGATTTTTTTGGCTCTCAAAAACGGATTGAGATGGCAGCTGATCCGATAGTATTACCTCCACCATCAAATAAAAAATCAAGGTGAAACTTTATAAGTTTATTGTTCTATCACAAAGTTATCATGCGGTACTATTATTTCTGTAGTTTACCGCCTCGGGAAGCCGTACCGGGACGTGCATTACGTTACGCAGACCCTATTCCTCCATTATGCATTCACAGTTTGACATTTTAAAATTTAAGTCAGTTGATACGCGTTTAATGTGAAAGATTTACAGGGTTTGATACGAATTAATTTGTTTCATACATTTCCTAGCTTGTATCAGAGCATCTCTATTATCCACAACTTTAGCACACTTCAGAGCTTCTCTACAGGAATTTTCAGCCATTTTTAACAATTCTTTGGCATCCGCCGCAGACTTTTCCACTTGAGTCAGGTACACATTTGCTAGGTTAATAAAATAGTATGGAAGATCCTTCATGCCGTCATCCATCTGCACCTCTTGAGCGAGGACTAGAGCTGTATTTAAACAATCTACGGCATCTTCAAGTCGGTTCATCAACGTGTAGGCAGCAGCCATATTATTAAGCTGAAGCAGGCTGTGTGGATGGTGTTTGCCATTAATTTTAACTGAAATCTCATGTGATTTCTTGAATAAAGCTAAGGATTGTGTAAAATCTCCTCTTCTATGGACGCAATCCCCAAACCAAGAGAGGATTAATGAATAAAGGGCAAGGGTGTCAAAATCATCTTCACCTTTTTTTATCTTGGCTTCCAGGTGATGAATGCAAAAGTTAAATCCTTCACAAGCTTTAACTTCTTCATGAAACATAGCATACAAATTTGCAAGTTTTGCACTAATGTGAATGATGGAATTGTGACTCTGAGCCACTCCATCAGTCACTAGCTGTTTAATCAAATCAACAAACAGCTTTTCTGCTTTTTTGAAGTCCCCAGCCTCGTAAGCATTATTGGCCATATCATCGATAATATATTTTTGGGCATCATGATGTTGGATTTCATAGGCTGCTCGCAATGCTAAATGAAGTAATTGCTCTGACTTCTTGAATTCTTTCCTCTGTCAACATAATCCCCAGAATCCTGTAAAATTTAAATAATGTTGAATTGTCAAATATCTATACCTCTTGAGAAAGCTTTGCCAATTTAATCATGTGAATAATTTTTTCTTCACCAAGTCGCTCCTTGTTCTCTTCTTTAACTTTGGTACCCAAAATACTCATCAATCCCACAAAACCAAAACACTTTGATATGGTGGACTGGTTATTCCCTTCATTTTCCTTGTTTGCCGACTTGCCATTTTGCAAACCTGTGGGCGGCTTATGTAACGTAGAGTTGGTTGAAAGACAATGAGGGTTAATTGGAATTCCAGATGTAGTTGCTTTTATCGATAGCTGTTTTACTGACATTCTTGAATACTGCATCACCATGCGAGCCAAACTGCACCACGAATGTTTCTGCTGCGAAAACATTTTTGTACCGTGAGCTTAAGTTAAGAGCGTGTATATTATCGAACACTTGCATGGACTAGGCCTACTCTAACCCAAGGCCTACTTAATGCTTAAGGCCTGTAAACTCGTATACCTCCTATGGCGGTGACGCGTTACCTGGCAACAACCAATCAGAGGAAAAACAAGGGTTACGACAACACCATCTGGCGTTCGCTACTGCTAATGCTTCGAAAACCTAAATACAAGATTAAGCAAAAACAGGGTTTCCCTTTTAAGTCCAACATTTCCAACTGTCGTTTTAAAAAAACACACCACCCTGGGGGTTGCAAAAATGTCCCGACCTGTTACTTGCCTAAAAGCGTAATACCTTAAGGCATAACAAAATGTATAGACTTACCCAACCCTGCCCTATGTGTCCATCACCCCGTCTACCCTCCCTCTTAAAGAAAAACAAACAAAAAACCCTTTACCCCGCCAATAGGTGGCTTTAAAAAATTAAATCGGTGTTCGGATTTTTGTGCGGGATACTAGATGCCCTCACTCCGTTCAGGAAGTTCCCGATAGGGTCCGGCCTGGTCGCCATTTCGCCATAGAATCTCGGAAACCGTTTGTCCTTACGACAAAACTGACAATGTATCCATGTACTATGAAGACGAAGCGTGCGGTAATCATCCCCGCTTCATCCTGCCTTCCCACTTTTGCAAAATCGGCCAAAAAAAATGACATCTCTTAAAATTCTCCAAAAATCACACGACATAATCGAAATTGAACGCTGATTTTGATTTAGTGATTAGTTTTCGCGGTATAACAGCCGTTTCAAAAATTAACGAAAACAGTGCTGTTAGCGCAACAACTTAATTTAGGGTTTTTTACGTTTAAATCAAATACTATGAGACCAATAGGAAACTAAACCTGATTTTCGTGATTATCATTCAATTCTGAATCGAATTCATGTATTTCAAGGAAAATATTAAATTTTGCCAAAAATGAAAAAGTGGGAAGGGTCCCACTTTTGTCAAAATCGGCCAAAAACGACATCTCTTGAAATTTTAAAAAAATCAAACGGCATAATCGAAATTGAACGCTGATTTCGATTTAGCCATTGGTTTTCTCGTTAAACCAGCCGTTTCAAAAATTAACGAAAACAGTGCTGTTAGCGCCACTACTTAATTTATGGTTTTTAACGTTTAAATAAAAAACTATAAGACCAATAGGAAAATAAACCGGATTTTCGTGATTTTTATTCAATTCTGAATAGAATTCATGTATTTCAAGCAAAATATGAAATTTTGCCAAAAATGAAAAAGTGGGAAGGGTATAGTCTTCCCACTTTTGTCAAAATCGGCCAAAAATGACATCTCTTGAAATTACCAAAAAATGAAACGGCATAATCGAAATTGAACGCTGATTTCGATTTAGTCATTGGTTTTCTCGTTAAACCAGCAGTTTCAAAAAATAACGAAAACAGTGCTGTTAGCGCCACAACTTATTTTATGGTTTTTAACGTTTAAATAAAAAACTATAAGACCAATAGGAAAATAAACCGGATTTTCGTGATTTTCATTCAATTCTGAATCGAATTCATGTATTTCAAGCTAAATATGAAATTTTGCCAAAAATGAAAAAGTTGAAAGGGTATAATAGCCTTCCCACTTTTGTCAAAATCGGCCAAAAACGACATCTCTTGAAATTTTAAAAAAATCAAACGGCATAATCGAAATTGAACGCTGATTTCGATTTAGCCATTGGTTTTCTCGTTAAACCAGCCGTTTCAAAAATTAACGAAAACAGTGCTGTTAGCGCCACAACTTAATTTATGGTTTTTAACGTTTAAATAAAAAACTATAAGACCAATAGGAAAATAAACCGGATTTTCGTGATTTTCATTCAATTCTGAATCGAATTCATGTATTTCAAGCAAAATATGAAATTTTGCCAAAAATGAAAAAGTGGGAAGGGTATAGCCTTCCCACTTTTGTCAAAATCGGCCAAAAACGACATCTCTTGAAATTATAAAAAAATGAAACGGCATAATCGAAATTGAACGCTGATTTCGATTTAGTCATTGGTTTTCTCGTTAAACCAGCAGTTTCAAAAATTTACGAAAACAGTGCTGTTAGCGCCACAACTTAATTTATGGTTTTTAACGTTTAAATAAAAAACTATAAGACCAATAGGAAAATAAACCGGATTTTCGTGATTTTTATTCAATTCTGAATAGAATTCATGTATTTCAAGCAAAATATGAAATTTTGCCAAAAATGAAAAAGTGGGAAGGGTATAGTCTTCCCACTTTTGTCAAAATCGGCCAAAAATGACATCTCTTGAAATTATCAAAAAATGAAACGGCATAATCGAAATTTAACGCTGATTTCGATTTAGCCATTGGTTTTCTCGTTAAACCAGCCGTTTCAAAAATTTACGAAAACAGTGCTGTTAGCGCCACAACTTAATTTATGGTTTTTAACGTTTAAATAAAAAACTATAAGACCAATAGGAAAATAAACCGGATTTTCGTGATTTTCATTCAATTCTGAATCGAATTCATGTATTTCAAGCTAAATATGAAATTTTGCCAAAAAAATGAAAAAGTGGGAAGGTATAGCCTTCCCACTTTTGTCAAAATCGGCCAAAAACGACATCTCTTGAAATTATAAAAAAATTAAACGGCATAATCGAAATTGAACGCTGATTTCGATTTAGTCATTGGTTTTCTCGTTAAACCAGCAGTTTCAAAAAATAACGAAAACAGTGCTGTTAGCGCCACAACTTAATTTATGGTTTTTAACGTTTAAATAAAAAACTATAAGACCAATATGAAAATAAACCGGATTTTCGTGATTTTTATTCAATTCTGAATAGAATTCATGTATTTCAAGCAAAATATGAAATTTTGCCAAAAATGAAAAAGTGGGAAGGGTATAGTCTTCCCACTTTTGTCAAAATCGGCCAAAAATGACATCTCTTGAAATTATCAAAAAATGAAACGGCATAATCGAAATTGAACGCTGATTTCGATTTAGTCATTGGTTTTCTCGTTAAACCAGCAGTTTCAAAAAATAACGAAAACAGTGCTGTTAGCGCCACAACTTAATTTATGGTTTTTAACGTTTAAATAAAAAGCTATGAGACCAATAGGAAAATAAACTTGATTTTCGTGATTTTCATTAAATTCTGAATCGAATTCATGTATTTCAAGCTAAATATGAAATTTTGCCAAAAATGAAAAAGTGGGAAGGGTATAGTCTTCCCACTTTTGTCAAAATCGGCCAAAAATGACATCTCTTGAAATTATCAAAAAATGAAACGGCATAATCGAAATTGAACGCTGATTTCGATTGAGTCATTGGTTTTCTCGTTAAACCAGCAGTTTCAAAAAATAACGAAAACAGTGCTGTTAGCGCCACAACTTAATTTATGGTTTTTAACGTTTAAATAAAAAGCTATGAGACCAATAGGAAAATAAACTTGATTTTCGTGATTTTCATTAAATTCTGAATCGAATTCATGTATTTCAAGCTAAATATGAAATTTTGCCAAAAATGAAAAAGTGGGAAGGGTATAGTCTTCCCACTTTTGTCAAAATCGGCCAAAAATGACATCTCTTGAAATTATCAAAAAATGAAACGGCATAATCGAAATTGAACGCTGATTTCGATTTAGTCATTGGTTTTCTCGTTAAACCAGCAGTTTCAAAAATAACGAAAACAGTGCTGTTAGCGCCACAACTTAATTTATGGTTTTTAACGTTTAAATAAAAAGCTATGACACCAATAGGAAAATAAACTTGATTTTCGTGATTTTCATTAAATTCTGAATCGAATTCATGTATTTCAAGCTAAATATGAAATTTTGCCAAAAATGAAAAAGTGGGAAGGGTATAGTCTTCCCACTTTTGTCAAAATCGGCCAAAAATGACATCTCTTGAAATTATCAAAAAATGAAACGGCATAATCGAAATTGAACGCTGATTTCGATTTAGTCATTGGTTTTCTCGTTAAACCAGCAGTTTCAAAAAATAACGAAAACAGTGCTGTTAGCGCCACAACTTAATTTATGGTTTTTAACGTTTAAATAAAAAGCTATGAGACCAATAGGAAAATAAACTTGATTTTCGTGATTTTCATTAAATTCTGAATCGAATTCATGTATTTCAAGCTAAATATGAAATTTTGCCAAAAATGAAAAAGTGGGAAGGGTATAGTCTTCCCACTTTTGTCAAAATCGGCCAAAAATGACATCTCTTGAAATTATCAAAAAATGAAACGGCATAATCGAAATTGAACGCTGATTTCGATTTAGTCATTGGTTTTCTCGTTAAACCAGCAGTTTCAAAAAATAACGAAAACAGTGCTGTTAGCGCCACAACTTAATTTATGGTTTTTAACGTTTAAATAAAAAACTATAAGACCAATAGGAAAATAAACCGGATTTTCGTGATTTTCATTCAATTCTGAATCGAATTCATGTATTTCAAGCAAAATATGAAATTTTGCCAAAAATGAAAAAGTGGGAAGGGTATAGCCTTCCCACTTTTGTCAAAATCGGCCAAAAACGACATCTCTTGAAATTTTCAAAAAATCAAACGGCATAATCGAAATTGAACGCTGATTTCGATTTAGTCATTGGTTTTCTCGTTAAACCAGCAGTTTCAAAAAATAACGAAAACAGTGCTGTTAGCGCCACAACTTAATTTATGGTTTTTAACGTTTAAATAAAAAACTATAAGACCAATAGGAAAATAAACCGGATTTTCGTGATTTTCATTCAATTCTGAATCGAATTCATGTATTTCAAGCTAAATATGAAATTTTGCCAAAAATGAAAAAGTGGGAAGGGTATAGCCTTCCCACTTTTGTCAAAATCGGCCAAAAACGACATCTCTTGAAATTATAAAAAAATTAAACGGCATAATCGAAATTGAACGCTGATTTCGATTTAGTCATTGGTTTTCTCGTTAAACCAGCAGTTTCAAAAAATAACGAAAACAGTGCTGTTAGCGCCACAACTTAATTTATGGTTTTTAACGTTTAAATAAAAAACTATAAGACCAATATGAAAATAAACCGGATTTTCGTGATTTTTATTCAATTCTGAATAGAATTCATGTATTTCAAGCAAAATATGAAATTTTGCCAAAAATGAAAAAGTGGGAAGGGTATAGTCTTCCCACTTTTGTCAAAATCGGCCAAAAATGACATCTCTTGAAATTATCAAAAAATGAAACGGCATAATCGAAATTGAACGCTGATTTCGATTTAGTCATTGGTTTTCTCGTTAAACCAGCAGTTTCAAAAATAACGAAAACAGTGCTGTTAGCGCCACAACTTAATTTATGGTTTTTAACGTTTAAATAAAAAGCTATGAGACCAATAGGAAAATAAACTTGATTTTCGTGATTTTCATTAAATTCTGAATCGAATTCATGTATTTCAAGCTAAATATGAAATTTTGCCAAAAATGAAAAAGTGGGAAGGGTATAGTCTTCCCACTTTTGTCAAAATCGGCCAAAAATGACATCTCTTGAAATTATCAAAAAATGAAACGGCATAATCGAAATTGAACGCTGATTTCGATTGAGTCATTGGTTTTCTCGTTAAACCAGCAGTTTCAAAAAATAACGAAAACAGTGCTGTTAGCGCCACAACTTAATTTATGGTTTTTAACGTTTAAATAAAAAGCTATGAGACCAATAGGAAAATAAACTTGATTTTCGTGATTTTCATTAAATTCTGAATCGAATTCATGTATTTCAAGCTAAATATGAAATTTTGCCAAAAATGAAAAAGTGGGAAGGGTATAGTCTTCCCACTTTTGTCAAAATCGGCCAAAAATGACATCTCTTGAAATTATCAAAAAATGAAACGGCATAATCGAAATTGAACGCTGATTTCGATTTAGTCATTGGTTTTCTCGTTAAACCAGCAGTTTCAAAAAATAACGAAAACAGTGCTGTTAGCGCCACAACTTAATTTATGGTTTTTAACGTTTAAATAAAAAGCTATGACACCAATAGGAAAATAAACTTGATTTTCGTGATTTTCATTAAATTCTGAATCGAATTCATGTATTTCAAGCTAAATATGAAATTTTGCCAAAAATGAAAAAGTGGGAAGGGTATAGTCTTCCCACTTTTGTCAAAATCGGCCAAAAATGACATCTCTTGAAATTATCAAAAAATGAAACGGCATAATCGAAATTGAACGCTGATTTCGATTTAGTCATTGGTTTTCTCGTTAAACCAGCAGTTTCAAAAAATAACGAAAACAGTGCTGTTAGCGCCACAACTTAATTTATGGTTTTTAACGTTTAAATAAAAAGCTATGAGACCAATAGGAAAATAAACTTGATTTTCGTGATTTTCATTAAATTCTGAATCGAATTCATGTATTTCAAGCTAAATATGAAATTTTGCCAAAAATGAAAAAGTGGGAAGGGTATAGTCTTCCCACTTTTGTCAAAATCGGCCAAAAATGACATCTCTTGAAATTATCAAAAAATGAAACGGCATAATCGAAATTGAACGCTGATTTCGATTTAGTCATTGGTTTTCTCGTTAAACCAGCAGTTTCAAAAAATAACGAAAACAGTGCTGTTAGCGCCACAACTTAATTTATGGTTTTTAACGTTTAAATAAAAAACTATAAGACCAATAGGAAAATAAACCGGATTTTCGTGATTTTCATTCAATTCTGAATCGAATTCATGTATTTCAAGCAAAATATGAAATTTTGCCAAAAATGAAAAAGTGGGAAGGGTATAGCCTTCCCACTTTTGTCAAAATCGGCCAAAAACGACATCTCTTGAAATTTTCAAAAAATCAAACGGCATAATCGAAATTGAACGCTGATTTCGATTTAGTCATTGGTTTTCTCGTTAAACCAGCAGTTTCAAAAAATAACGAAAACAGTGCTGTTAGCGCCACAACTTAATTTATGGTTTTTAACGTTTAAATAAAAAACTATAAGACCAATAGGAAAATAAACCGGATTTTCGTGATTTTCATTCAATTCTGAATCGAATTCATGTATTTCAAGCTAAATATGAAATTTTGCCAAAAATGAAAAAGTGGGAAGGGTATAGCCTTCCCACTTTTGTCAAAATCGGCCAAAAACGACATCTCTTGAAATTATAAAAAAATTAAACGGCATAATCGAAATTGAACGCTGATTTCGATTTAGTCATTGGTTTTCTCGTTAAACCAGCAGTTTCAAAAAATAACGAAAACAGTGCTGTTAGCGCCACAACTTAATTTATGGTTTTTAACGTTTAAATAAAAAACTATAAGACCAATAGGAAAATAAACTTGATTTTCGTGATTTTCATTAAATTCTGAATCGAATTCATGTATTTCAAGCTAAATATGAAATTTTGCCAAAAATGAAAAAGTGGGAAGGGTATAGTCTTCCCACTTTTGTCAAAATCGGCCAAAAATGACATCTCTTGAAATTATCAAAAAATGAAACGGCATAATCGAAATTGAACGCTGATTTCGATTGAGTCATTGGTTTTCTCGTTAAACCAGCAGTTTCAAAAAATAACGAAAACAGTGCTGTTAGCGCCACAACTTAATTTATGGTTTTTAACGTTTAAATAAAAAGCTATGAGACCAATAGGAAAATAAACTTGATTTTCGTGATTTTCATTAAATTCTGAATCGAATTCATGTATTTCAAGCTAAATATGAAATTTTGCCAAAAATGAAAAAGTGGGAAGGGTATAGTCTTCCCACTTTTGTCAAAATCGGCCAAAAATGACATCTCTTGAAATTATCAAAAAATGAAACGGCATAATCGAAATTGAACGCTGATTTCGATTGAGTCATTGGTTTTCTCGTTAAACCAGCAGTTTCAAAAAATAACGAAAACAGTGCTGTTAGCGCCACAACTTAATTTATGGTTTTTAACGTTTAAATAAAAAGCTATGAGACCAATAGGAAAATAAACTTGATTTTCGTGATTTTCATTAAATTCTGAATCGAATTCATGTATTTCAAGCTAAATATGAAATTTTGCCAAAAATGAAAAAGTGGGAAGGGTATAGTCTTCCCACTTTTGTCAAAATCGGCCAAAAATGACATCTCTTGAAATTATCAAAAAATGAAACGGCATAATCGAAATTGAACGCTGATTTCGATTTAGTCATTGGTTTTCTCGTTAAACCAGCAGTTTCAAAAAATAACGAAAACAGTGCTGTTAGCGCCACAACTTAATTTATGGTTTTTAACGTTTAAATAAAAAACTATAAGACCAATAGGAAAATAAACCGGATTTTCGTGATTTTCATTCAATTCTGAATCGAATTCATGTATTTCAAGCAAAATATGAAATTTTGCCAAAAATGAAAAAGTGGGAAGGGTATAGCCTTCCCACTTTTGTCAAAATCGGCCAAAAACGACATCTCTTGAAATTTTCAAAAAATCAAACGGCATAATCGAAATTGAACGCTGATTTCGATTTAGTCATTGGTTTTCTCGTTAAACCAGCAGTTTCAAAAATAACGAAAACAGTGCTGTTAGCGCCACAACTTAATTTATGGTTTTTAACGTTTAAATAAAAAACTATAAGACCAATAGGAAAATAAACCGGATTTTCGTGATTTTCATTCAATTCTGAATCGAATTCATGTATTTCAAGCTAAATATGAAATTTTGCCAAAAATGAAAAAGTGGGAAGGGTATAGCCTTCCCACTTTTGTCAAAATCGGCCAAAAACGACATCTCTTGAAATTATAAAAAAATTAAACGGCATAATCGAAATTGAACGCTGATTTCGATTTAGTCATTGGTTTTCTCGTTAAACCAGCAGTTTCAAAAAATAACGAAAACAGTGCTGTTAGCGCCACAACTTAATTTATGGTTTT
Source organism: Daphnia magna (assembly GCF_020631705.1). Taxonomy (NCBI): domain Eukaryota; kingdom Metazoa; phylum Arthropoda; class Branchiopoda; order Diplostraca; family Daphniidae; genus Daphnia; species Daphnia magna. The sequence goes on from NC_059183.1 coordinate 1,459,066, forward strand.
TAACGTTTAAATAAAAAACTATAAGACCAATATGAAAATAAACCGGATTTTCGTGATTTTTATTCAATTCTGAATAGAATTCATGTATTTCAAGCAAAATATGAAATTTTGCCAAAAATGAAAAAAGTGGGAAGGGTATAGTCTTCCCACTTTTGTCAAAATCGGCCAAAAATGACATCTCTTGAAATTATCAAAAATGAAACGGCATAATCGAAATTGAACGCTGATTTCGATTTAGTCATTGGTTTTCTCGTTAAACCAGCAGTTTCAAAAAATAACGAAAACAGTGCTGTTAGCGCCACAACTTAATTTATGGTTTTTAACGTTTAAATAAAAAGCTATGAGACCAATAGGAAAATAAACTTGATTTTCGTGATTTTCATTAAATTCTGAATCGAATTCATGTATTTCAAGCTAAATATGAAATTTTGCCAAAAATGAAAAAGTGGGAAGGGTATAGTCTTCCCACTTTTGTCAAAATCGGCCAAAAATGACATCTCTTGAAATTATCAAAAAATGAAACGGCATAATCGAAATTGAACGCTGATTTCGATTGAGTCATTGGTTTTCTCGTTAAACCAGCAGTTTCAAAAAATAACGAAAACAGTGCTGTTAGCGCCACAACTTAATTTATGGTTTTTAACGTTTAAATAAAAGCTATGAGACCAATAGGAAAATAAACTTGATTTTCGTGATTTTCATTAAATTCTGAATCGAATTCATGTATTTCAAGCTAAATATGAAATTTTGCCAAAAATGAAAAAGTGGGAAGGGTATAGTCTTCCCACTTTTGTCAAAATCGGCCAAAAATGACATCTCTTGAAATTATCAAAAAATGAAACGGCATAATCGAAATTGAACGCTGATTTCGATTTAGTCATTGGTTTTCTCGTTAAACCAGCAGTTTCAAAAAATAACGAAAACAGTGCTGTTAGCGCCACAACTTAATTTATGGTTTTTAACGTTTAAATAAAAAGCTATGAGACCAATAGGAAAATAAACTTGATTTTCGTGATTTTCATTAAATTCTGAATCGAATTCATGTATTTCAAGCTAAATATGAAATTTTGCCAAAAATGAAAAAGTGGGAAGGGTATAGTCTTCCCACTTTTGTCAAAATCGGCCAAAAATGACATCTCTTGAAATTATCAAAAAATGAAACGGCATAATCGAAATTGAACGCTGATTTCGATTTAGTCATTGGTTTTCTCGTTAAACCAGCAGTTTCAAAAAATAACGAAAACAGTGCTGTTAGCGCCACAACTTAATTTATGGTTTTTAACGTTTAAATAAAAAACTATAAGACCAATAGGAAAATAAACCGGATTTTCGTGATTTTCATTCAATTCTGAATCGAATTCATGTATTTCAAGCAAAATATGAAATTTTGCCAAAAATGAAAAAGTGGGAAGGGTATAGCCTTCCCACTTTTGTCAAAATCGGCCAAAAACGACATCTCTTGAAATTTTCAAAAAATCAAACGGCATAATCGAAATTGAACGCTGATTTCGATTTAGTCATTGGTTTTCTCGTTAAACCAGCAGTTTCAAAAAATAACGAAAACAGTGCTGTTAGCGCCACAACTTAATTTATGGTTTTTAACGTTTAAATAAAAAACTATAAGACCAATAGGAAAATAAACCGGATTTTCGTGATTTTCATTCAATTCTGAATCGAATTCATGTATTTCAAGCTAAATATGAAATTTTGCCAAAAATGAAAAAGTGGGAAGGGTATAGCCTTCCCACTTTTGTCAAAATCGGCCAAAAACGACATCTCTTGAAATTATAAAAAAATTAAACGGCATAATCGAAATTGAACGCTGATTTCGATTTAGTCATTGGTTTTCTCGTTAAACCAGCAGTTTCAAAAAATAACGAAAACAGTGCTGTTAGCGCCACAACTTAATTTATGGTTTTTAACGTTTAAATAAAAAACTATAAGACCAATATGAAAATAAACCGGATTTTCGTGATTTTTATTCAATTCTGAATAGAATTCATGTATTTCAAGCAAAATATGAAATTTTGCCAAAAATGAAAAAGTGGGAAGGGTATAGTCTTCCCACTTTTGTCAAAATCGGCCAAAAATGACATCTCTTGAAATTATCAAAAAATGAAACGGCATAATCGAAATTTAACGCTGATTTCGATTTAGCCATTGGTTTTCTCGTTAAACCAGCCGTTTCAAAAATTTACGAAAACAGTGCTGTTAGCGCCACAACTTAATTTATGGTTTTTAACGTTTAAATAAAAAACTATAAGACCAATAGGAAAATAAACCGGATTTTCGTGATTTTCATTCAATTCTGAATCGAATTCATGTATTTCAAGCAAAATATGAAATTTTGCCAAAAATGAAAAAGTGGGAAGGGTATAGTCTTCCCACTTTTGTCAAAATCGGCCAAAAACGACATCTCTTGAAATTATAAAAAAATGAAACGGCATAATCGAAATTGAACGCTGATTTCGATTTAGTCATTGGTTTTCTCGTTAAACCAGCAGTTTCAAAAATTTACGAAAACAGTGCTGTTAGCGCCACAACTTAATTTATGGTTTTTAACGTTTAAATAAAAAACTATAAGACCAATATGAAAATAAACCGGATTTTCGTGATTTTTATTCAATTCTGAATAGAATTCATGTATTTCAAGCAAAATATGAAAATTTGCCAAAAATGAAAAAGTGGGAAGGGTATAGTCTTCCCACTTTTGTCAAAATCGGCCAAAAACGGCATCTCTTGAAATTATAAAAAAATCAAACGGCATAATCGAATTGAACGCTGATTTCGATTTAGCCATTGGTTTTCTCGTTAAACCAGCCGTTTCAAAAATTTACGAAAACAGTGCTGTTAGCGCCACAACTTAATTTATGGTTTTTAACGTTTAAATAAAAAACTATAAGACCAATAGGAAAATATACCGGATTTTCGTTATTTTCATTCAATTCTGAATCGAATTCATGTATTTCAAGCAAAATATGAAATTTTGCCAAAAATGAAAAAGTGGGAAGGGTATAGCCTTCCCACTTTTGTCAAAATCGGCCAAAAACGACATCTCTTGAAATTTTCAAAAAATCAAACGGCATAATCGAAATTGAACGCTGATTTCGATTTAGCCATTGGTTTTCTCGTTAAGCCAGCCGTTTCAAAATTTAACGAAAACAGTGCTGTTAGCGCCACAACTTTATTTATGGTTTTTAACGTTTAAATAAAAAGCTATAAGACCAATAGGAAAATAAACCTGATTTTCGTTAAAAAGAAAAAAATTGCTGCAACATGAAAATTTTTTTGCGCTTTCTCACTTGGGTCAATTATTGCGCTGGTTGGATAAAATGAAGAAAAACTGTCATGTTGCAGCAATTTTTTTCTTTTCAACATTTTTCAATAAAAATACATGGAAAAGATAGCTCTTTTCAAGGTCTATCGACTGATGTTTGTGTTTTTTACATGCGTGTAATATTTTAGCCCTAATTAATTTTTTAATTTAAAATTTTTTGCGGGGGAGGGAAAAAGAACCAAAACTGTCAAAATTTGGGCACATCGTTTGGGTCTTAATATACGGCAAATCAATAAAGTAATACATAATTAAGATACCTTAAAACCTTCAGCATGTTTTGGTGTAAAAATTTACTTAGATAACCATAGTTTTGGTACCATAAATTACAATAATAGTAACCTCTTCCTTACACCCATTATGGCGGCCATTTTGATTGCGCGCCTAATTCAAATATAAATGCAATCTACAATTAAAACATAAATCGAAATCTTTTATGGCAGGTAACCAATATCCAATCTCTCTAGACTTAAGCATGACAAAACACGATAGGCGAACAGAAATAATGTATTTTAAATGTGGCTCCAATTAAAAATTAAAAATTGAGTCATAAAAACTTTGTCCATTGCTGCCATGCAATAAAAAATAGTAAATTTAAAGTAAAAACAATTGATTTATGGAAATGAAAGGGCATCATTTATTGTCCACAACACACATTAAACTATATAAATTGTTTCAGTTTTTTTAAAGACAATTTACTAAATAAAAATAAAATAATGTGATAAAGTAGTTGGTATAACATGATAAATACTTTGATTGTTACCCTTGAGAATTGTTGATAGCTCCTATGATATTAAGAAACAAGGGCCATCCAAAAGAGATTATGTCACCAGAGCTGTGCAGCAAATGGAGCACACAATAAACTTGCTTTTACTGCACGTCTGCAAAACTGGTACTAGACAGCTCATTTAATGGTGATATTAACAACATCTGCAATCTCTGTCAAATTAATAAGGGATAGAGTTTGCTATTCTTCAACTGCCTAAACACAAATAGCCCAACTGTTTCGGATAGTTATCTGGTTTTCTTTTAAAGGGGTAGAATAATCATATTGAATTACTGATCTAACTAACGTAGTAATGACATCTATTCCCCATTCTCTCAAGCGGTTAAGTGGATGGATGATGACTTCCAGCAGGTGATTTGTTACAGGACGCCAAAGAACTTCTACCCTGTTCAGATTTACAAGACCAGTTGCCAACAGTTTTGCTATGGCAAAAGTGAGGGCTCCTGCAGTAAATATAGAAGGAGTTCAATCTATTAGAATTCAATCTACTTTTATCCAGATTGAAGTTGTACAAACCCTGTTAGTAAACAAATCTGGTAAAAAAATCTCAGATACAATTAATTAGATTGAAATTATGCCTGTTTGAGAAGGTACCAAACTCTCGTGTCAGTTTATCTAAAAAAGCAAAAAAAGCTGAAAAAGTAAAAAAGAGTATTTAAAACACGTTTTGTAAGAGGGAAACATAATATATGAATATGAAATCATGATGAACATGATGATATAAGAATATAATTATACATTTCTCGACAAGTTTCCCAGCCGAATCTATAAATTCCATCGTTCTCTTTACGAGCAGTCGGCCCTTTTCTAAAAGTAATATATTTATTCATTTTAAATGACAGCAGGTCGCCATTAAAAACGAAAATGACAACAAACGAGAAAAAAAAACAATTGCCGGTTCAAATGCGACGGCGGCTGATGAGATTTCGGGCAGAGTAATAGAATACTGGTGTAGCCACGGCCATGTTAACTCCCTCTCTCGGATTTTTTCCCAAAGTTGTTGCCAATTTCGCGTATCGATTGTGAGAAAATGAGGCAAGATATCGATTTAAGTGTCCCATAACCGTAACGCCACCTATGAATTGAGTTTTAAGGGTTGTTAAGAAATCTCTTCATGCTCTTACTTTTTCACACTAATTAATTAAGCCACTTTTTGTTTACTTTCTGAAGTACAGACGACGAAAATGAGCGAAAACATACCGAAAACGTAATACATCACAAGTTCACAACACAGCCGCTGTGGCGCTTTCGTTATGGGACAGAAAGACTTTCAGGCCAAAAAGGCAATGGGAGGGTCCGCCATAAGCGTGGCTACACCAGTATTCTATTACTCTGTTTCGGGGGTAGGAGCTAGGGGCCTACCCACCATTGCGTGGCTTGAAAGGATGGTCACGTGTCCATCCTACTGAGCCAATGAAAACCCTGGAAATGGTGCCGTTTTCTGGTACGGACCTCTCCGTACGTACGTGGAGACCATGTTGTGAAAAATAGATCCCTGGTCGAAACTAGATTTCGCGTTTTGCACCATCTAGCGGCCCAAGTCGAGAAAAATCTATCTAGTGGCAAAAATCTCAGAAAAATGTGTCCCTATAGGACCTCACTTTTGATAGAATCCCTATCGGGAAACTGTACATGGAGTTCTACTTTCGGATTTACCAACAATTTTTAAAAATATTTTTAAAAGCGGGGTTCTAATGTCTTGGAGTTCTACTGTTTTTGAGTTCTACTGTCTTGGAGTTCTACTGTCGCCATACCTTATGACTCTGGTTATGTTGCCTTTTAAACAGACCTATCGAGAAATACCATAAGGCCCCAACCAATCTACAATTTTGGCCGTCATCCAGCGACATCTTTCGTGGCAATAGATTCAACCTCACCCGGCTATCTTATACAGACGAAAAACTTTCGTTGGCAGTAATCCAGCTGTCCACGAGGTGGTGTTGAGTGTTCATTAATTTTTTCTGTTTGACAGGTAGTTGTTCGTGTCAGACGTACCGGAACAGGCGACGTGTACTACTTCACGTTACACATTCTAGAAAATTTATCGAGGGCCATAGTGTGGCGTTATGCTGTATTTATGAATATTAGATTCAAATCGTTTGTAGCCAATTTTGTCTAGTTACATCATGAACGAAGCTGCCGTTCCATGTCCTGTTGAAGATGTCCAAGGGGATAATAGATGGATGAGCTTGGTATGGAGTCATTTCTTTCTATCCAGACTACCTTGTTTAAACTTATCTTTTATAAGCCCAACGGTTTGTTTTGGAAACGAAAGAAAGAGACACTGAAATCCTGTTTGTGGGTGACTCACTCATCTCTCATCTCATCTACACCGATATGTAGGGAAACAATGTTTGCTCCTCTACATCCAGTAAAAAAAAATAAAAAAAAGTCATACTGTTCACATCATACAATAACAGCTACTTACCCTTTTTCTAGTTAAATTTTGGCATTGGAGGGACCAAACACAACATGTACTCTGGCGCCTATCTAATGGCGAGTTGGACAACATAAAGCCCAAGGTAAACTTCTTTCTTGCAGTTCAGGGTTTTCTTATTCATGTGCCTCTTGGCACTGTGGGCTTTGAAGGAGTATTTCAAAAGATTTGCCAGTCTTGTTGTGTTAAGATGATTGTGTTTGGTGCTTGACAATTCAGCACACTGCTGGCAAAGAAAATCAAATAAGAGGAGGATTTTCATACGAGTTATGGACATTTTGCTGTGCCGTTGGTATAGTCTTATCGTCGAACGCTTCGTCGCGCAAAAGGATCAAACGAATCATCTTCTGAATTATGCATCAGCTTTGCAATAAACTCTCAGATCACACGTTTAAAATTGAAAAAAAAAAAAGAAAGGAAAAAAGAAAAAGGGGCGAAAAGACAACAGAAAAAATGTCCGAAAACAAGAGCTTTTCCCCTCCGTTCAACGATTTTGCCGGCTTGATAGTGTCTCGCAGACTAATAACGATAAAAGCGTTGGCCTTATTTATTTGTGTTGTGCAAAAGAATGGGGAAAGATCTAGCAAACGATGAAAGAGTGTGTATGCGTGTGTGTATTATATTATTATGTTTATAGAGAGGGAAGGGAATAAAAT